>NW_026057582.1:52835314-52882833 GCF_023721935.1 Panthera uncia | reverse complement strand
TGTGTGTGTGTGTGTGTGTGTGTGTGTGTGTGTGTGTGTGTGTGTGTATACCACATCTTCTTTACCCATTCATGCATCGAGAGACATTTGGGCTCTTTCCATACTTTGGCTATTGTTGATAATGCTGCTATAAACATGGAAGTGCATGTGTCCCTTTGAAACAGCACACCTGTATCCCTTGGATAAATGCCTAGTAGTGCAATTTCTGGGTCGCAGGGTAGTTCTATTTTTAGTTTTTTGAGGAACCTCCGTGCTAAATCACCCAATATTTTAAAATTACTCTTGCCATGAGGGCTAAAAATTTCCACCATTTAAAAATTGCTGAATTCAGGAGCTTCTTTGGAATACCCTTGGAGATCATTATAATTACTTAGTAACCCAAGAATTAGTCATTAAACAATATAAAGCCAGTCATTAATAAAAATTTCTCTTGTACAATAAAAGCATCTAAAATTTTCTATTTGATTAGATGATACCATAATGCACTATATCTCATTTGGTCACCTTATCAACAAATAGTTTAAAAACTGGGGCACCTGGATGACTCAGTCGGTTGAACGTCCTACTCTTAATATCAGCTCAGGTCATGATCTCATAGTTAATGAAATCAAGACCCATGTTGGGCTCTGCACTGACAGGGCAGAGCTTGCTTGGGATTCTCTCCCTTTCTCTCTGCCTTTCTCCTACTTGTGTGTGCTCGTTCTCTCTGTCTCAAAATAAATAAACAAACATTAAAAATTTTTTAAAAAAATAACTAAAAGAGCAGGGGCACCGGGGTGGCTCAGTTGGTTACTTGACTCTTGGTTTGGGCTCAGGTCTGATCTCATGTTTGGTGAGATTGAGCCCCGCATGCAGCTCCATGCTGAGCATGGAGCCTGCTTGAGATTCTCTCTGTCTCTCCCCCTCTCTCCCCCTCTCCCCCCTGCTCCTCTGTCCCTCTCCTTCCCCATCTCCCCCTCTGCTTCTGCCCCTCTCCCCACCTTGCACACTATAAATACATACATACATACCAAAAGAGTAAAAAATTAACCAACCACTTATATTGAAGTACCAAAACCAGAGCTGCAAAATTCAGTGGACTCTTCTCTGTTCTCATCTCATTTGATCTTCCAGTATTATTTCCCGACAATAATCCCGCTCTTCTCTTGGCTTCTATGACTTCACTCTTCAGATCTTCTCACTGGTCATTTCTCCTCCATGTACTTCTGGACTCTTCCTCCTCTACCTCTAAATTTTGAAGTGTCCCAGTGGTTATTCCCAGGCACTCTTCTCCATCTTCATTCTCTAAGTGACCTCATCCTTCTTCACAGATTTATAGACTATTTATGTGCTAGTGATTCACAAATTTACAGATCTGCCTCAGACCTTTTTTTTGTGATCCCAGACTCAGACAAAAACAGCCTATTTGAAGTCTTCACCTGAACGTCTTACAAACATCTCAAACTTAATATATCCAAAATGTGACTCTTTGTCAATCTCAACTGTTAGTTGGATAGGATAGTACCCTATTGAGTTACTAAAGCCAGAAGAGTCATCCTTGAATGTCCCCCTTTCTATCAAGCCCTTCAATCCATGTCCAAAAATGTATCTTGGATCTACCCACACCTCTTTTTTTCCTCTGTCCAGTGGTACACCAGGTAACCATTATCTCTTAGCTAGACTACTGCCACTGCTCCTCCCTGCTCTCCCTCCCACCATTGCCCTACTCTAATCCACCAGACATACATTAGCAAAAGTAATCCAAACACATATTTTGAACCAGCCATTTCCTTTTTTTAAAAATTTTTCATGGCTTCCTGATTCATTTGGAATAAAATCTAAACTCCTTAAACTTTCTACAATGTCTGTTAAGATCTAACCCCCACCTATGTCTTCACCACTCTCCACTTTGCTCTGAAACCTCCAGTGACTCCTATAGCTCCTACAGCTCATCAAGCTTTTTTTCCATATTAGGACCTTTGCATATGCTAGAGGCAGATACAGATTACAAATATATCTTCTGAGATGAGTTAGGGAACATGAGAAAAAGAGAAGATTCAAGGACAACTCTTATTTGGTCTTCCTTCCATACTAGGCATGAAAGTGGCTAGCTTCTTTTCATCTTTTATATCTCAGCCAGTCCTTATCATCATCAAGCTCAATCCTATTGACATTCTAAGTCTGTCCTCTGCCACTCCATGTCCCTTCAATCAAGACTGGTGGGACTTGCTCCAACAGAGGAGCAAGTACAAACTGAAAAAAGCTCTGCCAGGTGATGTAGGGCTCACATCACCCACATCACTTGTTGTGGCAGGTATGAAGAATGATCAACAAGATGGTAACACCAATGATGAGATTTTCCTTATTTTACAATTGTACATACTTTTACTCTTTCTGAACGCCCAGGCTGCTGAAAATCTATCATTTAATCTATTCTATTCTGGTAACCACAGTCAAACACAATACTTTTTAGTCCCTTTTTTTAAAAAACAGGTTCCTTCTCTTTCAGTGAAATTCAAGTACTGTCTCGGCCACCATTCACACCTCAAAGGTTTCTCTTTGAGCTTTCTTCACCTATATCCTTTTGACTTTAAACTCCCAGATGAACCAGCCCATGATTTATCCTGAAAGCAAGTCAGTAAAGACAGAGTCTGCTGGTAAGAAACAGGTTGCACACCTAGTTCACATCAATTTTCTCCTGGCCCCAGATGCTGCCATCCCCACTGATCTGGCTTCTGGTGCTAGTGGCATCCAGCTGTTGGCTCTATACTATAGCAGGTTTGATGGTCATTGACTATCCAGCTGAGCAGTCTCTCCACAACCATTTAGTGTCAGGAGAAAAGCTACAGTTTGCCAGTTAGTTGTCTACAGCCTGTGAATGTGATCTCTTCCTCCTTTTGGACAGCTTTGGAGGTAGCAAGCCAGTCTATAGACTCACATACTTTCTTTAGCCTTATCTAGACCTCAGGAAAACCAATTAATATCAACTATGACAGGCTCAGCTCCACAGGAATCTAGGGGTTATCTTTATCTTCTTCTGAAAGGATATGCACTCTGACAATTTTCTACTGCACTCCTCCCAATTCCAGGGGTTGGTTATACCCATATATTCTGCCTCTCAGAGAGCTCAGAGAAAAGAAGCTAGCAACAGTGCCTATATTAAATAACTGTAACTCCAGAAGAGAATTGGAGGTGCGGGGGCCCTAACTTCAGGTCAGAATGAGACAAGTGGAAAATTCTCCTCTCCCTGCATGAGGCAGTGGGAAGGCACAAAGCACCTAACATGATTGTTCCATTATCTGTTACCTGCCACAGAAGTTTCCATCTTCCATCCACTTGCCTGAGATATATTCTTTTATTTATATCAACCATATTTTGTAATACCTGGCAAGGTCTACATCTTGTCTAGACAGTTCCCTGTCCTCAGAGATACTGAGTGGGAAATAATCCTAAAGAAAGGAAAAACCAGCTCTGCATTTTAATGTCTGAAGTTACTGCCATGAGTAAATACTTAATTTATGATTTCTTTATCCCATCATTTTTCATTGATCCTATGAGCAGTATTTGGCTCATATCCCCTACCAAAGCTTGAGACCACTATAAAAAATCTAAAACCATAAGTGCAGTGATAAATCTGATACTTATCTAAGAATGAAGAACAATGCTCATCAGAGAGAGCAAACTTCTAGGCTTCTAGAGCATTCTTGGGAAATTTTCACTGATTACAGAGGTGAGAGTAAGTTGACATTAGCCTTAAAAGTGTGTTTTGTGTCAATTAGCTCAGACTTAGAAGCTGTTGACTGAAAGTGAAGCCACTACCCATTAGTGACCATTGTCACTAATTAATTACACAGGTCTAAAACCAGTTCTAACTCTAACCATGGCATAGGACTATTAGTCTTTTTTTTTTTTTTTTTTTTTTTTAGCAGTTTGGACACTTTGTTTTGATCCTCTCTCAGCCAAAGCTGCAGGAAAGATGACCAAGTTTGTCCAGATCTTCTCCATTGTGGTTGATTCTCTTGGAATATGTTTAATTTTCAGAGGCCTGATTTTCAATGTGAGGATTTCTCAGCAGTATTTTACCTCTATTAGTTTTTGGATCGTCTGTTAGGATATTGGCATGTAGAAGCATTCAGAAATCTGGATAATAAACATGATATAACTATGAAGAAAACAAGAATAACTAAAGTACTACAAAAAAACATTCTAGAAACATGGCTTAAGATTTCCCAGAATGGGCCAAGAAAACAAGCCTCCTTAAAGTCTACTTTAGATGGTCAGGTTGCTTTTTCATTTAGCTTATAGACTGTTTCATCACTCCCACCCCTGGTTAATCTAGATACAAAATAAAGTTTAGTAATGGTACAGATTCTCCACAGGTTGGCTAAAAGGAAACACAAAGTTATTATTTCATCTATAATAATTTGGGTTAAACAATTTAAATATTTATTCTGCTATATTATTTACAAAGCTTGGGACAAATTTTGAGACTACCTGGATTAAATTCCTATGAATGGGATTGCCATCCCTCAAAAGACTCTTCAGGGAGTTATAACATCTAATAAAAGTTTTAACACTTTAGACATTTATTAAGAAGATATAGTCTATTGAAGCTGTAGAGGATTCATTCAATAGGAATGATCTAACTAATAACCGCATGGAACAATTAATCAAGTACTCAGTATTGCAGAGTAATACCAATACCAAAGTAATACCAATACTTTGGTATTGCAAAGTCTGATATCCACTCAGGTGAAAATCCAATAGCTGATAAAAAAGGCATTCAATCTTATTATAATTATAGGCTTATTGCCTCTGAATTTGTCATTTCAGTCACTATTATATCTCAAGAATATCTGTAGCCTCCTTCTTCAGTACAAGGACAGTTTCTTTTATTTATATATTATCTAAAAAAGAGGATCATCATGGGTAACATTAATGTAACACATTTTTTAAACTGACTGCACTAGTAATACTTGGAAGAACTGAGTTATAGAGTCATGGTAATAGTCATACTTGGACTCATGCATGTTATTATTGTGGTAAAAGAACAATGATAAATTAAGTCAGCAGTATACAACCTTAAACCAGTAAAAAAAAAAAAAAAAAAAACGCACACACACACACGACACAATTTGTTATCAGATGGATACAGCAACCTAGATACAAGTGATCTTTTGTACCAACCCCAATCTTGGCAATTTATGCCCTATCCAGCAAGAAAGGGGGGAAAATTTAGGATTATCATGTTGATCAGACACAAGCATTAAGATAGTGTGACTGACAGCCTGAGACTATTACCCCCGAGTTGTATCTCCAGCAGCCAGGAAGTGTATAAACCCAAAATGGTCACCCTTACTTCAGAGGTGAATGGAAGAAGGCACATTGAAAAGATTTGGCCCTACCAGTTTCAAAACTACAGCTTTCTTCAAAGGCATTTGGGGTTGGCTCCAGAAATAGCAAAATTCATCATAAATGACTAGAACTGTCATTAAGTCTTTTGCATACATCGTAAGGAATGGACTATGGAAGCATTTGGTCTTGCCTCAGAAACACCACCTCTTATAGACTCATCTGCATGGTTCCTGTCTCTGTTCTGTTCTTCCCTACCTGTAACAACATTTAACTAGGAAGAAAAACACTCCACAAGTATGCTTTCAAATCATTTCTCCTTAAGCCATCAAAATTTTTTAGTCTAATAGTGGAGTATTTACAGCCTGTGTTTCTCGGTGACCCCTGTCTATCTGATTGCACCAGGGGAGGGGAAAGATCTTCAGTTCATAAGGGAAATAATTTGATGAGATGACCCCTGGGGTGCATAGGTTAATATTCTGAAATATTTTCCCATCACGCACTAAGCTGCCACAAAGAGTGAAGTCACTGGCTTCACTTTCCATTTCCTGATGTGCCATAGTCCATGACCTCCGCTTTAGGGAAAGTGACAAAGGGCCAGAAGAGTGCAGTCTCACTCAGGCAGTTTATGAGACAGCTCTTGGGATAGGTCAACATAATTGTGAGGGGGAAAAATGGCACCTAGGAGCAGGGCTAAAAGCTACAGATAGAGATTGGGTCTTGCCATGGGATTAGATAAAACAGTAAAGTTACTGAATGATGACCTGACATTTGGAGGTTCATCAGTTAGAATCTCTTTCAGTTTCTACAGCACAGCCAAAGATGTGGGCAGAGTTGTCAAGGCGAGGCCTTGCAATACTCTTCTAACCTTTGTGGAGCTGATGTAAAGGGCTCTAGCCCATAAGATTGGGTTCTTAATGTGCTTAGAAAAGGATACTAAAAAACTAAGCTGTTGCAAGGTGATGAACACAACCATGACTTCCCCAAATCCCACCAAAGTCTCAAACTGGGGCACAGAGTCCACTTCCCCACAATATCCAATATGAGATTCATCAGTTAAATCCAGGGATTGTTGAAACAGATGTACACACTCACATTAAAGGACAAAAAGTAAGGAGGAAAAGTATTAATACAACAGGCAACCCTTTGAAATGGGAGACCATGTCTGTGGGGGAACTCCAGAACCTTTATATGTAAAGAGGCAGCGAGCACTCTTAAATGTAGCCACAGCATTTGTACACTGGACCCAGCTATGAGTCTCAGAGCAAAGCCGGATCAGTGAGCCTGAGACAGCACTGCCAGGTATGAGGAGGACTGCCTTGTAAAAATGAGGGAAAGGATCCAGGAAGAGACCTTTCTGCTACATTCCACGGTTGGCCTCAGATTCTTGAACAAGCTGTACTAAATAAAGAAGCCACAGTATCAGTCTCTGCCACACTCTGCTCTGTGTATGATATGGAATATATTGCTTTGGCCTGAACTGAAGGACTTCATGTCGGGTTCTTTGTGTGCTGGACCAGCTAACAGTAAGTCTGCCTTTGGCACAGCACACTACTCCTACAAAAAGCTAATATCCCCTTATAGACTTGAGTATTAACAAGGCTTCTTTATTCTTGGGTATACAACAAGGTATAATTTTTTTTCTGTAAACAACCACCAAAGAGAGAGAGAAAGCAAGCAGTTTGCTTATAGAACTCAATTATTGTTCTTTAATTCAGCAGTGAACACCTACTTTTTGTCAAGCATTTTAGGAAGCATTTTTAGAAATAGCATCAATCTGAAAATCAAATGGTGCTACCAACTAAAGCCCTGTAGAATTTTGTTGTTTTAGAATTGAAAGTACTAGAAGAATGATCAGAACAGATGGTCTCAAAAGGATATCCGAAACGGATGCTCCCAAGAATGAGAATGTGATTGCTCTTACCGTCTCTTGCCTACAACATCACAGTAAATTCCAAATCAGTGTCCCTTCCTCCCATCCATTGTCTCCTCTCAAGTTCATTTTTCCCCACTATCAGAGCCATCTTCCTAAAAAAAATTAGTCTAGCATTGCACTTCCTTCTTTTTTTCTTCCCTCAGTAATCCTACATAAAGTCCAAACTTCTTACCATAGCTTCCAAAGCCTTTCGTCATCTGGCTCTGACCCCTCTTACAAATCTCATCCCCTCCTCTGAAACTCCTTCTCCCCAAGCTACAACTAGAAGATGTTTGAAAATGCTATTAATTTTGTTATAACTTCATATTGTATGTGGCAACTATAACAACAACATGGGAGCTCATTTCTAAAAATAAACTTGTCAAAACCCCTAAAGCCCCAATAGTTACACTATCATCCAAAATATAGCCCTCTACAGAACACTTATGAAATAATTTGAAGATGACACAAAGAAATGGAAAAGCATTCCATGCTCATGGATTGGAAGAACAAATATTGTTAAAATGTCTATACTACCCAAAGCAATCTACACATTTAATCCAATTTCTATCAAAATACCACCAGCATTTTTTCAGAGCTAGAACAAACAATTTTAAAATTTTTATGGGATCACAAAAGACCCTACATAGCCAAAGCAATCTTGAAAAAGAAAAGCAGAGCTGGAGGCATCACAATTTTGGACTTTAAGCTGTATTACAAAGCTGTAGTCATCAAAACAGTGTGGTACCAGCTGAAAACAGATACATAGATAATGGAACAGAACAGAAAACCCAGAAATGGACCTACAACTATATGGTCAACTAATCTTTGACAAAGCAGGAAAGAATACCCAGTGGAAAAAAGATAGTCTCTTCAAAAAATCATCTGGGAAAACTGGACAGCACATGCAGAAGAATGAAACTGGACCACTTTCTTACACCATACACAAAAATAAATTCAAAATGGATGAAAGACATAAATGTGAGAGAAGATACCACAAAAAATCCAGAGGATAAACAGGCAGAAATTTCTTTGACCTCAGCTAGAGCAACGTCTTACTAGACACCTTGACGAAGGCAAGAGAAACAAAAAGCAAATGGGAACTGTTGGGACTTCAAGACAAAAGGTTTCTGCACAAAGAAGGAAGCAATCAACAAAACTAAAAGATAGCCTATGCAATGGAAGAAGATATGTGCAAACAATATATCTGATAAAGGGTTAGTATCTAAAATCAAAGAACTTAACAAACTCAACACCCAAAAAACATATAACCCACTTAAGAAATGGGCAAAAGACATATATAGACACTTACCCAAAGAAGATACCCAGATGGGTAACAGACACATGACAACATGCTCGATATCACTCTTCATCAAGGAAATACAAGTCAAACCTACAATGAGATACCACCTCACAGCTGCCAGAATGGCTAAAATGAACAACCCATGAAATAACAGATGTTGGCAAGGATGCAGAGAAAAGGGAACACTTTTGCACTGTTGATGGGGATGAAAACTGGTGCAGCCACAGTGGAAAACAGTTTAAAAAATTAACAGTATCAAAAAATTAAAAATAGAACTATCCTACAATCCAGCAATTGCAGTACTAGGTATTTATTCAAAGAATACAAAAATGCTGATTCGAAAGAACACAATGCACCCCAATGTGTAGAGCAGTGCTATCAGCAAGAGCCAAACTATGGAAAGAGCCCAAATGTCCATTGACTGATCAATGGAGAAAGAAGATCTGATATGTATATACGATGGAATATTACTCAGCCATCAAAAAGAATGAAATCTTGCCATTTGCAATGACACGGATGGAGCTAGAGTGTATTATGCTAGGCAAAACAAGTCAGTCAGAGAATGACAAATACCATGATTTCACTCATATGTGGAATTTAAGAAATGAAACAGATGAGCATAGGGGAAGATAGAAAAAAAGAGGGAGGCAAACCATAAGAGACTCTTAACAATAGAGAACGAATCGAAGGTTGATGGTAGGGAAGTGGGCAGGAGATGGGCTAAGTGGGTGATGGGTATTAAGTAGGGCACTTGTTGGGATAAGTACTGGATCACTAAATTCTACTCCTAAGACCAATATTATACTACGTGGTAACTAACTAGAATTTAAATAAAAACTTGAAACAAAAAAAATAAAAAATATGTAGCCCTTAATTAAGAAGCATCCTCATTGCTATGAGCAGTGAGATTTTATAAGGAAGCTATTTAAAATATTATTTGTGCCACAAGGAAGGAGATTCAGAATTTTAATGAACATCACAAAATCTGCTGGAATAAGCAATCACCACAAACCCTCACCTACTACTCCTCCAGGTTGCGAAAATGCAATAGTTCAATATGGACCCTGATGTCTTGTGTTGCCATTGTTCTCTGTGAATAGTCCTGTTATCTGCTGAGACAACCATAAATAAATTTGCAAAGTGGACAATCTGGCTTGTGCTCAGAAAAAGATGAGAGGATGCTACTTTCTTTTCTAGCATGCCCACCACCTGGTCTGAACCATTCTTGCTGCTCTGTGCCAGACCTGCCATACTGTGCACTGTACATCATATTTCACCTTCTCTCTTTCTCTCTCTCTCCTCCACCACAATGTGATTCATATTCTGTCAATGCCCTACTCCCAACTAGAAGTTGCTTGGGTTATTAGCCCTAAGTGTTCCCCTGAAACAGGATTATACAGCCACTCCCTTTGCCATGTCAATTTGTACTGTCCTCCCACCGTGGGTAAAATAGACTTTCCTGCCTCTTTGATAGTAGCTTTGCTTTGGCCAAAGAAGTTAGTGGATGTGACATGAGCAGAGACCTTAAATGTGCTTGTGGAGTTTGGGTTGTGCTTTTGTGCTCCTGTGATTTGCTATGAGAAGAATAATGACTCCAGTTAGCTGCTGGTCCAAGGAGAATTAGAAAATTTATATAGCAGATGTAAATGGAACTGATCCCAGCCAAATCCAGCAGAATCATAGCCAACCCTCAGCCCATGAGCAAAACTATATAAATATATAAATGTTTGTCTTTGTAAAACACTGACTTTGGGGGATGGTTCGTTACTCAGAATTATCGTGGCGAGAACTAAATAATACCCTGGGTAATAAACTAATTTTAATCAAGCCAGTTATGATCAATATTACCTTCTGTATGCCAGGTTTTTATCTATGAAATGGAAATAAGAAAAAGAACCTAATTCAAATGGTTATAGCAAGAAATAAATGATAGAACAATTGTAAAGCCCCTAGGTAGGGGCTGGCCTGCAGAAAAACACAATAGAGTAATTTTGAGGTTATTTGATTAATCTGTTACTTTCTCAGTTTTATTTGTATTTTCAGATGTTTGCCAAAAAAAAAAGGATGGTTGAATTTATAACTACAGCTTCTAGCTGAGGCCTCATAGGTTTCTGTCCACTAAGTGAATGTCAAAGCTAAAATGCTTCCCATCGGAAGTTTGCCCTTTTCTCTTTCTAAATAAGTGATTTTAACAAAATCACTTTATGCTCAGTTACACAGTAGTTTTACCTACAGAGTTTTCAAATAGGACAGCACTTTAAACCCAGAGGAATGGATTTCTAATGATGAACTTGGAAGTACTGGGGCAAATGAACAGTGGAGAGAGATTGGAGGGGGTGTGGGGAAGAGGATTTATAAGGCCCTGAAAATCACAGCAAATGGCCATCCCCTTATTTCATGTGCTGACCAAGCCAATCATGGTGACTGAATCAAGACAAAAGTGCAGAAGCACTTCAGTTGATTTCTCAAGAACCTGCAAAGGTATGCTTTTTTAAATTTAATGTTTATTTATTTATTTTGAGAGAGAATGAGAGACTGAGAGGTGGAGAGAGAGGGAAAGAGAGAGAATCCCAAGCAGTCTCCACAGTCAGCACAGAGCCCAACGTGGGGTTTGAACTCAGTAACCATGAGATAACGACCTGAAATTAAATCAAGAGTTGGTTAACTGACTGAGCCACCCAGGCACCCCTGTAATTCTTTCTCTTAGGAAAAGTACTAGGTCAAGGGACACCTGGGTGGCTCAGTCAATTAAGTATTTGACCGGCTCAGGTCATAATCTCACGGTTAGTGGGTTCAAGGCCTGCGTCGGTCTCTGTGCTGACAGCTCAGAGCCTGGAGCCTGCTTCAGATCCTGTGTCCCCCTCTCTGTATGCCCCTCTCCCACTCGCACTTGCTGTCTCTCTCTCTCAAAAATAAATAAAACATTAAAAATTTAAAAAAAGGGGGCGCCTGGGTGGCGCAGTCGGTTAAGCGTCCGACTTCAGCCAGGTCACGATCTCACGGTCCGTGAGTTCGAGCCCCGCGTCAGGCTCTGGGCTGATGGCTCGGAGCCTGGAGCCTGTTTCCGATTCTGTGTCTCCCTCTCTCTCTGCCCCTCCCCCGTTCATGCTCTGTCTCTCTCTGTCTCAAAAATAAATAAAAAACGTTGAAAAAAAAAATTTTTTTTTAAAAAAATTAAAAAAAAAAAAGAAAAAAGTAATAGGTCAAAACTGGGTAGTTTTCACCACCCTTTGGACATCAAGTTTCTGAGTCTTGCCTATATATATATATCTATTCTGAAGGAATCTAATGTTTTCTGTAAGAAAATGGAAGGACATTTACTGGGCACTACCATGTACTCTGCTAGGGAACTCCCACTGTTATTAAGTAGGTACAGGACCAGCTTCACGGGCATGTGACAAGTGCAACCGTAGACTCCTGTTCTCAGATGGGCCCTGCACTTGTTTGGAACCTCTGCTGTTGCCATCTTGAAATTCTTAATAATTTTATTTCTGAGCATGTATTTTATGAGCAAAATTCAGTGGGACAATGGAGGACATATATGTGCAGAGAAAATACGTGCATGTGTCAGCATGTGCCACTCCATTCACATATAGCCTTCATGGCTTCCATAACATGCTTATTTCACCGTGCATCTACTAAAATCCAATGCATAGTGGGTCCACCAGAATTCTGTACTCATGTTCCATACAACACATCTATAGCTGAGTAAGCAGGGTCACTAACAGATCAGACAGTCCATGCTTTACCCTTCTGAATGCAAGCTTGCTTAGAACACAAAAAGAATGGAATTGGAGCTTCCAGGTTGGTGAGCACGTGGAGATGGAGAGAGTGGCACAAAAGGAGAAGAATATGCACAAGAATATGCACGTACAAAGAACTTTTTTAGAAGTTATCTTTGTGTATATTTTCCCCCACTCCTGCTAGGAATGAAATACATATGCATGTATGAGCTATGAAATGCCAATGATTCCACACACAAATTAAATGCCCTTATATCTGCATTCACAACTATACATTGTAAATATATACTGGCATTATATAGTATAAATATGAACAGTAAAATTCATGCTAATAATTTAAAATTTTAATTTTTCTGTACTTACAATGATTACACCATTGTTTTATAAGTTATAAAATATTTATACTGGAAAAAAGCTTTACATATCCATACTTTTAATAGCATTTTTTTCCTGATTTTTGAACAAAGAGCCTGGTATTTTCTTTTAGCACTGTGCCCCACAAATTATGTAGCTGGCCTTCAGTAGGTACTATTATCTTCCATTTATAGATGAGAAAACAGATACTCGGTGAGATTAAGTAACTTTCTCAAGATCACAGAACTTGCAAGTGGTAGACACCAGATTCAAGCATGTCTGACTCCAAAGATACTGCTCCTCTCCCAATTCAGACTGCATCCAAACTACAGCTGGGGAAGGTCCCAAGAGAAACTTGGGCTTAGGGTATATCTGTTGCTTCAACTTCTGTCCATGTAGATTTGTTTAGAGCAAAGATTTTGGTTAAGACTCACGCCTACACCACAAAGTAACTATGAAGTTAAGAAGGCTATTCTAGGAAACCTGTTCTAGCATTCTTTTCACTATTCTGTGCTCAGTTTTTCAGCTTAGTAGGTCCACAGACTTGAGATCATCAATTGAAATATAAGTACATCATGCTCAGCTGTCAAATAAAAACATTAAATTTTCTCTCAAACTTTTTTCTAAATTCCACGTATTTCTACATCTCATATACTGAGTCATATGAAAATATTTCATTTAACTATTTTTAAGTTTGTTTATTTATCTTGAGGTAGAGAGAGAGCATGCATGGGGAGAGAGAGAATCCCAAGCAGGCTCCGCACTGTCAGCACAGAGCCCAATGCAGGGCTCAAACTCACAAACTATGAGATCATGACCTGAGCCGAAGTTGGACACTTACCCAGCTGAGACACCCTGGCACCCATGCATTTAATTTTTTATGCTATATCATAATTACCACCAGAATTGTCAAAGGAATCATGTTAATGTGACTATAACCCAAAAATTTTAATGACTTTTTCCTAGTTAAACTCTGCCCAGTATTTAATAAGCATCCTGTTGTTTATAAGACCTTGGGCCTCTAACAATTTACCTTCTGGCTTCAGTGGGTATTTTTCTAGATTCAGAGCAACAGTTTCCAAGGCCTCTGTCTTACCTTTCCCAGCAGCATCTACAAAGTCTGAGTCAGCAAGCATATAGACTAATAGTTAAGGGATCATAATTCTTTGCTACCTGAGAGAGTTCTCTTTTTACCACACCTGCAGGGGGAAATGTGTTTCTAAAGCTAAAAAATACAGATTAGGATAAAAATCTTTCCTTGTGGAAGTCACCATCCAAAATTGGAGGTATTTTGTTCTTACATATATACATATTCACTTCTTACCCCTAGGACGGTAGAGATGCTGCCACAGCCAGAAATGGGAAATGTTTGTGTCAAAAATTTTTATCACAGCAACTCTTCCTTTGAGATATTCAGAGAATTGAATATATTTTATAGATATTTCCAGACAGAACACAAATACTGCTGTCAAGAAAATTTCCTCTAAGAATGAGGCAGCAAAGATGTTACTGTCAGAAAAACAATGAATTCTTCAATGATAATTTCTATAATACATTCCTGAGAGTGTAGAAATAACACTACATAAATATTCTTACTTGAACAACTTGAGAAGACATGCATAAACATGAACTGTATTTATAGATTTAAAAATTGCACTACACAAAGCCTGAAAAATATTTCTTTTGATTTTTTAAATCCATGGAGTATCACTGCTCACCAAAAACAAAATGAAAGGTGGAGGATTCAAAGACACACAACCAGGGACTTTCAGACCAAACTTAAACATAGTATGTCATCATAAAATTGTTTTAAATAAGAGAGAAAGTCTGAATTTCCTTATGCCAAAACTGCCCATATGGTATCCACAGCTTAAAATCCAGAAAAAAATTCCTAAAGGGGTTAAAAAAAAAAAAAGGAAAGAAAAGAAACAATGAACATACTATATAAGAAGAAACTGAAAGCAAAGGTATTCTTTATAATATGGAGCCTGAGAAATTATAGGGTTTTCATTTTAAAAAGCATACACTACATAAGGATAAATAAATATTATTTGTAATATTGTGATATCAGAATTATGACAGCCAGCCTTCCAAGACTGCCCAATATTCATAGCCTCCTGGTATTCCTCATAGCCTCATTCCTCGCAATAGCCTTAGGGAGTCTTCTCTCACCTTGACTCATGGCTAGCCTGTGTAATAAAGACTGCACAAATAAAAGGCATTTCCACTTCTGCCTTGCTCCCTCTTGGATTACTAGCCATTCAGGATGCCATGTCATGAGGACACTCAAGCAGCCTATCCAGAGGCCCAAGCGAGGAGAAAATAAGGCCTACCACCATTAGCCAAGACCAACTTGCCAACCACATGAGCAAACCACTTTGCATGCAAATCCTCCAGCCCACATCAAGTCTTTATACGACAATAGCCCTGGCTTACGTCCTGATTGCAACCTCAAGCTAAAATCAGCCAGCTAAGCTGTTTCTGAATGTCTAGTCCACACAAACTCTAAGATACTAAACGTTTATTGTTTAAAGAATCAGGGGCGCCTGGGTGGCGCAGTCGGTTAAGCGTCCGACTTCAGCCAGGTCACGATCTCGCGGTCCGTGAGTTCGAGCCCCGCGTCAGGCTCTGGACTGATGGCTCGGAGCCTGGAGCCTGTTTCCGATTCTGTGTCTCCCTCTCTCTCTGCCCCTCCCCTGTTCATGCTCTGTCTCTCTCTGTCCCAAAAATAAATAAAAAACGTTGAAAAAAAAAAAATTTTAAAAAAAAAAAAAAAAAAAGAATCAAAATTTTTATCAGGTCACCCAAAATTGGTGAGTTCCTAGACTCATGACCACTAGATATCAAACTCACAAGTACTCGTAACACAAAATGCTAATTTAATAATTTACACTGAAAAGTGGACCAGTGATTGCTGAGAATGCTAGGTATATTCAAAAGGCCAAATTAAAATCCAATGGTTGTTTTATAAGGGTAGGAATAGAAAAAGGATCATTGGATTATCTTACAGAATATGTCCACAGACTATGGGAGTTGAATTTTAAAATTCTTTCACTTTTCTACAATATTTATTTCAAAAGAACTAATTATAGAAATAGAGTGCCCTTTAAGTTTGCAAACAGAATAGATTCCAGGAAGCTTTGAAGTAATCAATCATAAAACTATAACAATTATTAAGGCACTCTAAGAAACACTAGAGTATATCCTCAAGTTTTCAGAGAAAGCATTTAAACTTTCTCATAAAACATCTCCTTATTTTACAATAGAAATACTCAACTGCTCTAACCCAGCCACACCAGCATGCTTCTGTGTTGAAGGTACAGTTGGAACCCATCTTCAAACAAAACCTCCAATTTTTCTATGTTCCTAAATACTTCTCGCCCACATAAACGTAAAACAGGTAGACCCAACCAGGAAGGTTTCTTTGCCTTTACTTCCTCTTCCTACTCCCACAATTAAATTCTCATTTCAGCTCCTTTTTCTTCCAGAGAGCTAATTCATTTAACGTCTGACAATCTATATAATGTATCATCCTTCCCAGTGGCTTTGCATTTTTACCAGGTAAAATGCCTGTCTGGACATATTTCAGGCTTCAGGACCTCTGATAAGGTCACAATTTTTAAGCGTTACTATGTATAAGAATCACTAACAGCTTATTTAAAATATTATTCCCTAGCCTCACTTCCATAGACTTTTAATCCATAAACCTGAGGTAGGGCTCAGAAACCTGCATTTATAAAAATCAACCTCTCCCTACCCTCTGTGATGCTCATGGAAGCAATCTGAAGACCATGCTTTGAGTAAGTGTTGTAAAGGAAGATACTCGGGGACTAAGGAAGTCAGGTTATCAGAAACCACAGGCAACTATAGCATTCTCCCTTTCTTCAACCAGTATCACCATCTCTTTGTAATTTGAGTTATATTTGGTTCCTAACCAGTTGCAATTATCCTGCTGCTCACCCTGAAAATCCAAATTCATAGAGTCCACTTTCCTAACAGGTATACAAATCACCCCTTTGTTCAGATGGACTACATGTTAAAGTCAAGCTCTTTCCTTCTGCTCTCGGGGTAATTCTACTGACATAATTGACCCATTTGCCATGATTCCTGGCTTGAGGCTCTTTCCTATTCTGTCCTGTCAGCACTTGCCTGCTCTCCAGGATTTCCAAGTTTGACAAGCTATCGATTTCTGATGACCACAGACCGACCCCATTCTGCTGACCCAGAGCCTTCACACTAATTCTCCCAGCCTGTCTCTTCAGGAGTGGTTAATGGACCACTAACATATTTTAAAATCTGGGTATTTGGGGATGGAATCCATAAACATGCATTTAATACATTTCCCAAATATACTCAGTATAGGTATCGTAGTATTAAGCAATTTCTCAAAATAGCCTAATGGTAACAAGCATCAGGACACTGAAAGAATAGTTTCCTAGACCTCACCATCTGATGATTCTGAGTGGGGACAAAGTGGAATTTATTTTTAACAAGTATTTTGGTTAATTCTAATAATTGGGCAATTTGGGAAACCCTTGTCTAACGTAGCAATTTAAGATAACGTCAAGATACCTGAGTTTGGTTTTATATTAGGTTGAACATTAAAGCTAGGAGCATGAAGCTAGCCAGTATTAGAGAAGTAATCCTCAGAAGTAACAAATAGCTTAACAAGGAGTCTTGCAGTTACATTTCATCTCTCACATGCAAACATGTTCAGTGGTAATGAAGGGATTTTTAAATAATACTAAGTTCTTAAAAAGTCATGTTACACGAGTGAGATTTTTCAGTTCCCTTTTAAAAGATGAGTTGCTTCAGCTCTTTAAATCACATTCCGAATTTAGCCACACAAATAAAACATTTAAATGGGAAAAATCTTTGGCAGATATACTATATTACATATATTATACATATATTTAAATATTAAATATTTTGTTATATAAATAATACATACATCTGATAAAACTATTCATGTTTGAAATGCTATTCTAGATATATAATTACTAGTGGAGTTTATTTTTAAATATTCTAAGTTAATATTGGTGGCCCAGGTCTCTGTCATCATTCTACCAAATCTCTTCTAAATCTAGTATCTTTGGAATTTATTTTCTAGGTGTACAAATCATTTATTTCCTAAAATAAACAGTGAGAATGAGAGGAGGGGTCCAAATGTTGAATTAATAAGATCTGACAACTGGTATACCTCCTCTTATAAACTGTTTAACAATAATAAAATTGCAAAAAGTTGTAAGTTCATAGATTGCAGTCCTTCTATCACAAAATGTCTAAAATATTGAGAAATACAGCTAGAAGTTGGAGGCAGAGAATGCTATGTGATCTCCACGTTGTACACAAAACTAGATAGAATTCCTTTCTTTGCCAGTGTCATGCTTGGGAAGACAAACTAATGTTTTATCAAGGAACTTGTGAGTCTTCCAGTATTCACCTGAGACAGCAAGGGGTAATGAAAAAAGGACTGAGATGTGGAAGATAGAAGCCCCGAGTTCAGATTGTAGCTGTCATTTATCAGCTCTGTGACCCTGAACAAATGATGTAATATTTCTGCATCTCAGTTGCCTCAACCATAAAAGAAAGATAATAGTTCTTGCCCATTTCTACCGTGAAAAGTTGTCCTGAAAGATTTTGAAAATGAGTGATAAATTATTTTTGAAAATGCTACATGAATTACAAACTGCTATGTAAACATGCATTCTTTTGTAACCCTGACTGTTCATTAGTATAAATGATTTCCCTTATCACAAAACTTTTTTCTTGACAAATTATTTTTACCCACCGACTTTCTCCCTTATATTCTATGGCACCAATCAGGGCTTTTTCACCAATGTGTCCACAAAGTCCAGAGATCTTTGGGTCCATCTGGCCTTTGACATACCTGCTGCTAATGCAAACTTTCTGGACAGGGGTGGGAAGGAGTGGAATGAACAGGACCCTCCCACTGAACAAACCCCTTAAACACACTCCATCCCAAGTCTGTCACCCACCTTGGGCCCGAGTGCGGCTGTGACACTCTCTTCTCACTTGCTGTACTGGCTTCCTGTTGCTGGTGTAACAAATTACCACACAATAAGTGGTTTAAAACACAAATTTATTTTCTTACAATTCTGGAGGTTAGAACTCCTAAATGGATTGAGTGTGGTGAATGGCCAAGCAGAGCTGTTACTTCTGGAAGCTCTAGGGGAGAATCTTGTTTCCTTACCCTTTCCAGCTTCTAGGGGCCACCAGCATTGTTTAGCTCATGCTCCCTTCCTTCATCTTCAAAGCCAGCAGGATAGCATCTTCAAATCTCTTTCTTGGGGGTCATTATTCTTCCCAACACACTTGCTCTATCTGCTCTTTTTTTTTGAGGCTATCTTCTCAAGTTCATCTGCAAAGTATGAGCCCATCTATCTAGACCCCCATTATATTGTTCCCAATTAAAAAAAAAATGGATTCAGTTTAAAAGATATTATTGCTAATCACATGGAAGAATTAATAGGGACAATAAAATTATTAAATGAGGAAGAGTAAAAGGTCCAAGAAAACTTACAAGAGATAGAAAGCAGATGAGATTTCAGACTTCAACATCCACAGGATGTTTTGAATTAATGTCTTAATTTATTCATGTTGGTTTTTACCAAAGTCAGATCATAGACCTCTTTCAGTTCTAATAAGCCTCCTTTGAAAGGAGATAATTGGAGAGTTTTATCTCTAGAACTGAAAAGATACAGCTAGAATGTGCGACAAGGAGCTATGATGTTCTTGGTAGGGGTATGGCCTCTAGAAACAGGCTGCCTGGCCACTTAAAACTCTTGTTGCATAGAAAGCATTTAGAACAGTGCCCAGTACACAGGACAAGCTACAAAAGCCTTGGCTTTCCTGTGATAATGGGCATTTCCACATAGCTATGTAAGACATGGTCCAAGAAAGAGCTAGACCTGATTCAATTAACATACACTATAAACACAGAGTAGGGACAAGGAAGTTTGGATAGTAATGGGGTAATAACATACCCCAGACATTGTTTCTTACCTCCCTGGCTTATTCACACTCTCTCCCTCTCCCACCTACTCTTATATATCCTATCCCACACTATCCTGTGCCTTACCACTCACTCACCTCTCTGCAAGCCTTCCCATGCTGGGTTAGGAATGCTTTCCCATAAAACTCTGTTCATATCATTATCATCTACATACGAAATGCTAACATCTTTAACGTATCTCTCTCCCCTTTACACTGTGAGTTCTTGAGAGCCAGGGACACTTCTTCTTAACAATTATAATCCATATAACTGGTACATAATAACATAGTAACTGATACATAATAAGAGTTCAAGAAAGGAAGAAAATACTAAAATACTAAAGGAAATCATCAGAGAAGCATACAAAACACACAATTTATTACATGGAGATATCCACAGCACAAGTTGGAACTAATGTTAATTATCTAACGATAAGGATTAAGCTAAATGCATTCTATTTCCACCATAATTTCTCTTTCATGTTTTCTAAGATATTTAAAGTCATGGAAGGGGCTACATTATACAAGCAGAACACAAAATTTTATAAATAATATCATTGCAATTGTGTTTGAAAGATAACCATATGAATAGAAAATACAAGTAAACATACTAAAAATCAAGAGTATGTGTATGGGTAAATTTATTTTCTCCTAAAATTTATTTTGTTTTTTCAAATTCCCTATTAAAAATCAAATTATTTTTATAAATATTTTATATAATACACATTTATTTTGGAAAAATTAGGAAATTTAGATAAAAATAAGAAATTTAAATCACACTTAATCCCCTGATAAATACAGAGATATATGTATATAATGTTTTATTTAACATGCTAAACCTGGTAGGATATGATCAGAAAACATTTTTTTAATGCCTTCAAATGCCTTTAATGCCTCCTTCAAATTTGTTCTGTCGGTTCTCCCTTCCCCTCCCCTTGACATCTTGAGTGGATCCCACTACTTTGCCAGTCACTATCACCTATTAGAACAGTTTATCCTCTCCCATTTTAAAACTGATCCAAGGATTAGAGACCTATAAGGGCACAGAGGTCGAGGAAGGAAACTGTTTTGTTCTTTCACCTTCTATATTTTGCCTCCTCTCTCCTCCTTCTGGCTCTAAGAGGTTGGGTCTGACTACCAGGAGGGATGAGAAGAAAGGCCTTTTTCACTTACTGTTGCCCTGTATCAATTACCAGCTGTCATGGCAACCAATAAAATTCCAGTTCTTGCTCATGGGGTTAAGAGCATTATTTTCATCCTTCTTTAGAGACATCTGCCCACCTCCATGCATATCTCCACCATTCCCTGACACCAACAATGCTTTCTAGGTTACTAACCCTCCCCTCATATCTATCCTCTAATGGCTCACCCACCTTCTTTCTACTGGATTTCTTCCCCAAAGCAAGCACTCTCTTTGGGGAGACACTTTTAAAACCATTAACACCTTCCTCAGTATCTACTTGGCTCAAAGAACTCACAAATCTTTGTCCCTGCCCATCTTCACTGCTGCCTCTTTCAAGCAGCCTCTCAAAGTCAGGATTCTCCAAGTGAAAGACAGTGGCCGGTTTTGACCTTCCTTAAATTTGGTCCTAAAGTCCAAATAGGTATCTAGGTATCTAGTTCTTTCATAAAATCTTTCATGCTTCACATCTGTGCATTTGTGATGTTCAGCAGACACCCAGAAGAGGAACAAAATGCCAGGCTCCCCTTCTTACAAGTGCCCTTCCAGTCTCATTGAGGGGACTTCTTATGGCTTTTTCCGTTTGGCTTTTGGGGAAGACTCAAAAACTCAGCTACTACAAACTCCCTTCAAAGAATCCTCCTAACATAGGTCCAGCCTTTACTTAAATAGGCTGATGATAATGATGGATACTGGGCTGGGGTGGTCCAGTATCTCACAGAAAGTCTGCCACATCATCTCTTTTGAAAATGTGGGGTACTTTTTGTTCATTGTCCTCAACTTTAAGATTTAGCCAGAATTCTAGAACAACAGAAAAAGTCTCATTTAACATCAATTATGTAAATATACTTTTACAAAAGTGGGATGATACGTATACATTAATAAGCATTCTAGCTCAAAATGTTTGGTTAGCCTATTATGTCCTTGATGTTAAGATAAACAAAAAGATGAATATGATAAAATCCCAGTCCTTTATCTTTTTTTTAATGTTTATTGATTTTTGAGAGAGACAGAGACAGAATGTGAGTGGGTAAGGTCAGAGAGAGAGGGAGACACAGAATCCGAAGCAGGCTCCAGGCTCTGAGCTGTCAGCACAGAGCCTGACGCGGGGCTCGAACTCACAAACTGTGAGATCATGACCTGAGCCGAAGTCGGATGCTCAACCGACTGAGCCACCCAGGCGCCCCTAAAATTCCAGTCCTTGAAACAGCCTGCAATCCAGCAGGGAAGATGAGACATATGAACAAATAACCAATAAAATGCATTACACATGCTGTAAAAGTGACAAAAAAAAAAAAAAAGCATAGGTGATACAGAAACAAGCTTGCTTCTGGTATAGAGTCTAAAGGAACATTTCTTAGGAGAGGTTAAATTTGACCATATTCTGAAGAATTGGTAACCTCTCATAGTGTGCAATGGAGGTAGAGGAATGCGTATTCCAGAAATCGGAAACCCCATGAATATGAGTCCAGAGATTGAAAAACATAGCATTTCTTCAAGGAATTCTCAGTAGTCTAATTTTCTAGGGAATACATTATGAAGAAGAACTGTAAAACATCTTGGGGCTACATCATAACAGGGTAGCTAGGGAATTTGGACTGTTAATTTGGCAGTGAGGAGACACCGAAGAATTGTGAATTACAAAGAGACACCAAGCTGTGCAAGGGCTTAAGGCAAGAAGGAAAACAGGGAGGAAGCATACGCAACAATCCCTGCCTGAACTAGAATGGTGGCAGGGGGAATGCAAAAGAACTCACACAGATTCAGGGGGCAATCCACAACCTTTCAAGCATTCAGCCCATCAATCACCCTGATAACAGTAGTAAAGCCTTGCTGCAGAGGCTTTGGGTCGACTGTCTGCTAGTAATGAAGGTTTTGCACTGAGAATACGAATTCCCACTTCTTATCCCCCTCAAGGCCAGGGTAATGCATTTTCAAAGAGGCTGTCTAGTGTTAAGGATCCAGGCTGAAGTCATGGAAAGAAGCAAAGTTAACTAGCTCATAAGGGAATCTAACTCACCAACAAAGGGTCAGAGACACATGTCAGGAGGTTTAAAGGCAGGGCAGAGGAAAGGGGTGGCAAATTAACTAGCATCTTCTTAAACCTGCCTTCATAATAAAATTTCCCATAATAGCAAAACAATGAAATGTTCAGGATAAATAATGACCTGTGCTAGCTTGGAAATAACAATAAATGCTACCTATGGATTGTGAATACTTTTTTAAAATTTATTTACTGTACTGTCAGTTCAGAGCCTTGCCCAGGGCTCAGTCTCACAGAACTGTGCGACCATGACTTGAGTTGAAATCAAGAGTCAGATGTGCAACTGACTGAGCCACCCAGGAGCTCCTGGATTGTGAATATTTAGACATGTGGTACTAATTTGAAGTGTTGTATAGTGCTCAATTTTTATGCTAGGTGCTCTAGTAATGTGTCAATCCATGAACAGGAATTCTTAAAATTCCAGGATGTCTTTATTGTTATCATTAGAATGCCAAGTTTAATGGATATTAAGACTTTGTAGCACCCTAAACATGATCTAGCAACCCATAGCTACCTTGATATTTTACAAATTTTAATTTGATGCCAGATATAATTAGTGATCAAATGTTTCAAGATTGGGTCAAAAGGAGAAATAATGAAACTTAAGGAAGCTATCATTGGTAAATGAAGGTCATCTTTATAGAAGCAGGAACATCAATTGTGCTTGTCTAGCAGGAAAATCTGAGCTTCTTTGATGGTACTGTACTGCCATCTACAGACCTAGCAACATGTCTATAACATGCAGCATGGTTAAAAATGTTAAAACTGAAAATCTAAAATAAATGCAAGTACAATTAGGCTAAAACAGAAAACATGTGAAATTCTAGAATAATCTTTTCAAAGAACTCTTGCCTCAACACGAAATAGAAATGGCTTCTGAATAAAAATAAAGGTAAGGGTGTTTTGAAGTAAAAGATATGTATTTTGCCAGAAATCTGAAATACAAAGGTGATAATTAACTATGGAACTTGCACTGTATAAAAATCAAGATATAGAAGAACCAAGATGGCAGAACAGCATGGAAGCTTTTTGTGTGTCTTGCGTCCATGAAATACAGCCAGACCAACACTAAACCATCCTACACACCTAGAAAACTGATTGGAGGATTAACACAACAATCTGCACAACCTGAACCACAGAATTCAGCAGGCACACGGCACGGAGAGCTGAACTTAGGGAGTGAGAAGCCACGAAAGGTAAGGAACCCCTTTTGAGGGCAGAGGACAGAGAATGGGGAGGTGGGGAGCATATGGGAAAAGCACCCCTCCCCAAAAGCAGCTGGAGAGAAAGTGGAAAACAGCCACAGGGACTAAACAAAAAAGGGAGAAAGGAGAAAGGATAGGGTTTAAATTCCATTAAGACTGTAAACAAGGGGAGCCCAAAGGGTGCAACTCCGCAGCTCGATACCTGGAGGTGCTCTGGTGGGAAGGGCGAATCCCCAGGAACAGAATGGGGTCCAGGAGGTTCTCATGCCACATGGGGAGAAGCGGTTCCACTGCTGGAAGGACATTTGGTAGAGACTGTTGAAGCCATCTGGTCCCAGCAGACCCCAGAAGGCTACCACGTTCGCTGGTGCTGTGGCATGGTCATTGAGGGTGAAGCCTGGTGCCAGATGTGTGTTGTGATTTTCCATAATCCCTGAAATGCTGCTCCTACACTGTCTCACGAACTTTTTCTGGGACAGGCTGGCACCTGGCCACAGTCTCGGGGCATGGGCAGCAGCAGAATTCAATGGGTATTCCTGGGTGCAGTTGGCATTTGGCCATTGCTCATTCAGCCATTGCTCGGTGAGACCCTCCCATAGAGGGGCAGAACGGGTCAAAGCCACAGACCTTCGGAAGTAAGGGGCCAGGAAAACAGCCACATCTGAGACAAAACTTGGCAGAGAGGTACTGCCTGGGGCCTGGTCACGGAGAGTGAAAGAGTGGGGAGTGCAGGAGAGCTGAAGACAGAGGACGGGTACACAATTGCTGATCTGAGAGAACAGACTGGGTAGCTGGGTGGCGCCATTTTCACCACTCCTGGGCATGCGCATACGCACCTACAAGCACCACAACAATCCACCCCAGTAGGCTACCCGCGCCATCTAGTGGAGAGTGGAGCTGTAACACCGAGCCCCACCCAACTGGGCCAACTTCGCTCTTCAAGAACACAAGCCTCACCGTCAGCTTAATTTATGGACTATAAAGAGCTACATAGACTGACCACTAGGGGAAAACGAAACAATTTCAGTCCTACTTCAATCTGTTAGCAGGTTCATCTATTCAATTTTTTTTCTTTTTTTTTCTTTTTCCTTTTTCTCTTAAAAATTCTTTTCTTTTTCTTGAATACAGAAAGAAAAAATTCATTTTTATTTTTAATTTTTATTAAAAATATCTGGGGGCGCCTGGGTGGCTCAGTCAGTTAAGTGGCCGACTTCGGCTTAGGTCATGATTTTGCAGTCCGTGAGTTTGAGCCCCACGTCGGGCTCTGTGCTGACAGCTCAGAGCCTGGAGCCTGTTTCAGATTCTGTGTCTCCCTCTCTCTGACCCTCCTCCGTTCATGCTCTGTCTCTCTCTGTCTCAAAAATAAATAAACGTTAAAAATAAAATTTAAAAAATATTTAAATTCTAAAAAAATAAAAAATAAAATAAATAAATATATATGTAATTTTTATTACTTTATTGTTTACTTTTGTGTAAATTTTTTCAAATTCTACTTTACTTCCATCATTTTATTTTAGTCTACTTCAGTGTACTCACCTTTTCAAATTTTCAAACAATTCCCTTTTTTCTTTCTTTTTCTTCTCTTTTTCATTTCTTTTCTTTTTCTTGAATGCAGAAAGAAAACTTCATTTTTACTTCCAATATTTTTTTAATATTTTTATTTTATTTTTATTACTATATTTTTTACTTTTATGTAAATTTTTTTCAAATTCTATCTTACCCTCATCATTTTATTTTAGTCTACTATAGTGTATTCATTTTTTCAAATTTTCAAACAATTTCTTTTTCTTTTCTTTTTTCTCTTTTTTTAATCTTTTTTCTCTTTTTTGTTTCTTTTTTTTCTTAAGTACAGAAAATGAAAAAATTAATATTTATTTTTTTTACTAAAAATATTTTTCTTTCATTTTTTTACTATAGTCTTTACTTTTGTGTATATTTTTCATATTGTATTTTACCCCCATCATCTCATTTTAGTCTACTTCAGTGTATTCATTTTTTCAAATTTTCAAACTATTTCCTTTTTTTTCTCTTTTCTCCCCCACCACCATTTTTTTTTCTCTAATGTGTCAAACCACTTTCAACACCCAGACCAAAACACACCTAGGATCTAGCATCATCTATTGGATTTGTGTGTGTGTGTGTTTAATTTTTAATTTTAATATTTTTTAAATTCTATTTTTTTAATTTCAATTTTTCTACCTCATTAATTCCTTTTCTGCCTTCAAAATGACAAAACAAAGTAATTCACCCCAAAAGAAAGAGCACGAAGTAATGGCAGCCAGGGATTTAACCAACACAGATACAAGCAAGATGTCTGAACCAGAATTTAGAATCACGATATAAGAATACTACCTGGAATCAAAAATAGATTAGAATCCCTTTCTGCAGAGATAAATGAAGTAAAAACTAGTCAGGATGAAATAAAAAATGCTATAACTGAGCTTCAATCACGGATGGTTGCAGCGGCGGCAAGGATGGATGAGGCAGAACAGAGAATCAGCGATATACAGGACAAACTTGGAATAATGAAGGAGAAAAAAATGAGGGAGATTAAGCAAAAGAGCATGATTTGAGAATTAGAGATATCAGTGAGTCATTAAAAAGGAACAACATCAGAATCATAGGGGTCCCAGAGGAGGAAGAGAGAGAAATAGGGGTAGAAGGGTTATGTGAGCAAATTATAGCAGAAAACTTTCCTAACCTGGGGAAAAACACAGACATCAAAATCCAGGAAGCACAGAGCACCCCCATTAGATTCAACAAAACCGACCAACAATAAGGCATATCATAGTCAAATTCACAAAATACTCAGAATCATGAAAGCAGCAAGGGAAAAAAAAAGTCCCTAACCTACAAGGGAAGACAGATCAGGTTTGCAGAAGACCTATCCACAGAAACTTGGCAGGACAGAAAGGAGTGGTAGGATATATTCAAAGTGCTGATTTGGAAAAATATGCAGCCAAGAATTCTTTATCCAGCAAGGCTGTCATTCAAAATAGAAGGAGAGATAAAAAGTTTCCCAAACAAAAATTAAGGAAGTTTGTGACCACTAAACCAGCCCTGCAAGAAATTTCAAGGGGGACTTTCTGAGGGGAGAAAAGATGAAAATTATATATATATACCAAAAGCTACAAAAGGTTAGAAAGGACCAGACAATATCACCAGAAACTCCACTCTACAAGCATCATAATGGCAATAAATTCATATCTTTCAGTACTCACTCTAAACGTCAATGGACTCAATGCTCCATTGAGTACTCAATGCTCCATTGAGTACTCAATGCTCCAAGACATGGGGTAACAGAATGGATAAGAAAACAAGAACCATCTATATGCTGTTTATAGGAGACCCACTTTAGACCTAAAGACACCTTCAGATTGAAAGTAAGGGGATGGAGAACCATCTATCATGCTAATGGTCAACAAAAAGAAAGCCAGAGTGGCCATACTTATATCAGACAATCTAGAATTTAAAATAAAGACTGTATCAAGAGATGCAGAAGGGCATTATATCATAATCAAGGGGTCTATAGACCAAGAAGACCTAACAACTATAAACATTTGTGCGCCAAATGTGAGAGCACCCAAATATATACATCAATTAATCACAAACATAAAGAAAGTCATTGATAGTAAGATCATAATAATAGGAGACTTCAACACCCCACTCACAGCAATGGACAGATCATCTAATCAAAAAATCAACAAGGAAACAATGGCTTTGAATGACACACTGGACCAGATGTACGTAACAGATATATTCAGAACATTTCATCCTCAAGCAGCAGAATATACAATCTTCTCCAGCGCACACAGAACATTCTCCAGAATACACCATATACTGGGACACAAATCAGCCCTAAGTAAGTACAAAAAGATCAAGATCATACCATGCATATTGTCAGACCACAACGCTATGAAACTCAAAATCAACCATAAGAAAATATTTGGAAAGGTAACAAATACTTGGAGACTGAAGAACATCCTCCTAAAGAATGAATGGGCTAACCAAGCAATTAAAGAGAAAATTAAAAAGTATATGAAAGTCAAGGAAAATGATAACACCACAGCCTAAAACCTCTGGGACGCAGCAAAGGCAGTCATAAGAGGAAAGTATATAGCAATCCATGCCTTCCTAAAGAAGGAAGAAAGATCTCAGATACACAACCTAACTTTATGCCTTAAGGACCTGGAAAAAGAACAGTGAATAAAACCCAAAACCAGCAGAAGACAGGAAATAATAAAGACTAGAGCTGAAATTAATGCTATCGAAACCAAACAAAAAACAAAAAACAAAAAACAAAAAAAAAAAAAACACAGTAGAACAGATCGATGAAACCAGAAGCTGGTTCTTTGAAAGGATTAACAAAATTGATAAACCAGTAGCCAGTTTGATCAAGAAGAAAAAGGAAAGGACCCAAATAAATAAAATCAAGCATGAAAGAGGAGAGATCACAACCAACACAACAGAAATAAAAACAATAATAACAGAATATTATGAGCAATTATATGCCAATAAAATGGGCAATCTGGAAGAAATGGACAAATTCCTAGAACATATACACTACTAAAACTGAAACAGGAAGAAATAGAAAATTTGAACAGACCCATAACCAGTAAGGAAATCAAATTAGTAATCAAAAATCTGCTGAAAAACAAGAGTCCAGGGCTGGATGGCTTTCCAGGGGAATTCTACCAAACATTTAAGGAAGAGTTAACACCTATTCTCTTAAAACTGTTCCAAAAAATGGAAGTGTTCCAATAGAAATGGAAGGAAAACTTCCAAACTCTTTCTATGAAGCCAGCATTACTTTGATTCCAAAACCAGACAAAGACCCCACTAAAAAGGAGAACTATAGACCAATTTCCCTGATGAACATGGATGCAAAAATCCTCAAAAAAATATTAGCCAACCAGATCCAACAATACACTAAAAAAATTATTCACCACGACCAGGTGGGATTTATACCTGGGATGCAGGGCTGGTTTAATATCCGCAAAACAATTAATGTGATTCATCACATCAATAAAAGAAAGGACAAGAACAACATGATCCTCTCAATAGATGCAAAGAAAGCATTTGGCAAAATACAGCATCCTTTCTTGATAAAAACCCTCAAGAAAGTAGAGATAGAAGGATCATACCTCGAGATCATAAAAGCCATATATGAATGACCCAATGCTAATATCATCCTCAATGGGGAAAAACTGAGAGCTTTCCCCGTAAGGTCAGGAACAAGACAGGGATGTCCACTCTTGCCACTGTTATTCAACACGGTATTGGAAGTCTTAGCCTCTGCAATCAGACAACACAAAGAAATAAAAGACATCCAAATCGGCCAGGAGGAGGTCAAATTTTCACTCTTCGCAGATGACATGATACTCTATATGGAACCCAAAAGATTCCACCAAAAAACTGATAGAACTGATTCATGAATTCAGCAAAGTTGCAGGATACAAAATCAATGCACAGAAATCGGTTGCATTCCTATACACCAACAATGAAGCAACAGAAAGAGAAATCAAGGAATAGATCCCATTTACAGTTCCACAAAAAGCATAAAATACCTAGGAATAAATCTAACCAAAGAGGTGAAAAATCTATACACTGAAAACTATAGAAAGCTTATGAAAGAAATTGAAGACACAAAAGAATTGAAAAAGATTCCATTTGCAACTACGTGGATGGAACTGGAGGGTATTATGCTAAGTGAAATTAGGGAAAGACAAAAATCATATGACTTCACTCATACGAGGACTTTAAGAGACAAAACAGATGCACATAAGGGAAGGGAAACAAAAATAATATAAAAACAGGGAGGGGGACAAAACATAAGAGACTCTTAAAAATGGAGAACAAACTGAGGGTTGCTGGAGGGGTTGTGGGAGGGGGGATGGGTTAAATGGGTAAGGGGCATTAAGGAATCTACTCCTGAAATCATTGTTGCACTATATGCTAACTAATTTGGATGTAAATTTTAAAAAAGAAAAAAGAAAATTAAAAAAAGAAAAAAAAGAAAAAAATTAGTAAACTAAAAAAAAATCAAGATATAAATGGCTAAAAAGAAAGTGGGGCGGGGAGGGGGACAATAAAAGGAAAAGTTGGCTGGGAAGGCAAGCTCCATTAATGACTTGAATAGAAGATCCAGAATTTTGCAGAGATAATGAAGTTTACTCAATTTTCAATAACAGGTAGCTAGATCAAATTATGAATCATTTTCATTTTTAGAAACTATGAAAATGATATTTAGTAGCATTTCATTTAACATAAAATAATGTTATAAACTATAACCAGGACTTCTGATCAGTCTAAACAAAGAATGTATTTAAATACTTGTGGGACTCCTGGGTGGCTCAGTTGGTTAAATGTCCAACTCTTGATTTTGGCTCTGGTCGTGACCTCACAGTTTGTGAGAATGTAGAAGAATGGTTTCAAACCCTTACCCCACATCTAAAGGTCAGGCTACTGCCTCCCCAAGATTCCCGGGGGCTCATAATCTCACAATTGCCTTGTAACAGATTTTCTGAACTGTCTCACTCCAATTTCATCTCCTCAATCATTCCCTGATTTGGAACCAACCCTTTAACTTCTTCAAAACACCATTACCACCAGCGAGAGTCATCCTTAATTGAAGGTTTGGAGGATGAAGGACCTCAGAGCCAAAAAACTAACATTGATGGTAGACAACACTGTTCTTTAAAAGTCTAATATGGGAGAAAATTATTCCACTGCCTTGGGACAAACGCAGGTACCATTGGTTAGTTGTAGTCTTTAACAACAATTTTTTCTTCTAATTAATAAGAGTCAATTAACTCAACTTCCTTTTGGCCCAAGAGCATATTAAAAACTACCTTTTCCCTTATCTTCCAATTCTTTCATATGGTACACTAGGAAATATTACCTTACACTTGTAGAATGACACAGATTTTTTTAAGTACTATTGTTACCCAACAAAGTGACCAAAAAACAGTTACTCAGAAACTGTTAAGATTTATGGGAATGTGGAATAGTTGTCAATCATGCAACATTAAATGTATCATGGATTCAATTTCTTCTGGGCATTTTATGCCTTTTTACACTCCACCCAACCTTGATGTTGCTGTCTTTCTGCTTATTTATCCTCTCAGCCAACACTAGACTGCTAAGCAGGAAGCATAAGGAGTATAAGAAAAAATTTTCCACAGTAATGAATATCTTAAGGTTTGGCATGAATTAGTTATTCGAAGATTGAGAAAGTAGACATTTTTTAATGTAACTGATATGTAGTGAATAAAAAATTATTCTGTAAGCTCCTACAGATATTACACATATGTTCAGATTTTCTGTTCAGGGCCTGTGTATCTGTGATAAGTCCCAAGCACAAAGAGTTTTGTTTGTTTGTTTTATTTTTTTTAAGGTGGGAATGGGGGAAAGGGTTGAAATTTCTGTTTCTTACAGGTTCAACTTCAAAATGAGTCACACTCTTTTTGTTCTTCCTCCTTTTCCTCCTCTTTTTTTTGGTGGCGGGGGGAGGCAGTAAATACAACTTGCTTGACATGTGTATTACCTAGTTTCAGCTTAAGATTTTGCAATAGACTGTTTTTGTCCCTAAAATTCACATGTTGAAATCCTAACCACCAATGCGATTATATAAAGAGGTGGTGCTTTGGGAAGCAATTAGGTCATGAGGGTGGTACCTTCTTGAATGAGATTAGTGCCCTTATAAAAGAGACCCCAGGGGCTCCTGGGTGGTTCAGTAGGTTAAGTGTCCAACTCTTTGATTTCAGCTCAGGTCGTGATCTCATTGTTTGTGAGTTTGACTCCCACATCAGCTTCCATGCTGACAGGGTAGAACCTGCTTGGGATCCTCTCTCTCTTTCTTTCTCTCTCTCTCTCTCTCTCTTTCTCTCTCTCTCTCTCTCTGCCCCTCCCCTGCTTGTGTGCTCTCGCTCTCAAAATAAATAAACTTTAAAAAATAAAATAAAATAGAGACCCCAGAAAGCTCCCATTTATTCACATGTGAATAAAATGAAAACACAATGTGTGGAGTGAGAGAAAATATTTGCAAACCATACATCCAATAAGGAGCTAATAGCCAAAATATATAAGGAATTCATAAAACTCAGTATCAGAAAAAAATCTGATTTTTAAATAGACAAAAGACCTGAATAAGCATTTTTAAAAAAAGATACACAAAGTTCCAACGGGCATATGAAAAGGTACTCAGCATCACTATCAGGGAAATGTGAATCAAAACCACAAGGAGACATCACCTGACACCTGTTAGGATGGCTGTTACCAGAAGTCAGAAGATAACAAGTGTTGGCAAGGATTTGAAGAGGAACTCCTTATATGCTGTTGGTGTGAATGTAAATTGGTATAGCTTTTCTGAAAACAGTATAGAGATTCCTCAAAACACTAAAAATAGAACTACCATAAACTCCAGAAATCCTACTTCTGGGCATATATCCAAAGGGAATGAATTCAGTATCCTAAGAGATATTTGCACCCCCATGTTCATTGCTCATTGCAGCATTATTCATAATAGCCAAGATATGGAAACAACCTATGGATAAAGTGTGGTATTGAATGGGGTGTATACACACACACACACACACACATATATACATATATATACTTTATCCACTCCATCATACACACAAATAGTAGAATATCATTGTGCCCTAAAGAAAAGAAGGAAATCCTGCCATTTAGGACAACATGGATAAATCTGGAGGACATTAAGCTAAGTGAAATATACCAAGCACAGAAAGGCAAATACTGCATGATCTCATCTATATTAGAATCTAAAAAGGTCAAAGGTCAAGTTCATAGAAACAGAGTAAAATGGTGCTTACCAGCAATTGAGGGATAGGGGAAGATTTTAGTTAAAGGTTAGAAACTTTCAGTTATAAGATGAATAAGTTCTGAGACATAATGTGAGACAGCATGGTGATTATAGTTAATAATAATGTATTGTAGGGGCACCTGTGTGGCTCAGTTGGTTGAGCTTCTGACTTCGGCTCAGGTCATGATCTCACGGTTCACGAGTTCAAGCCCAGCGTCGGGCTCTGTGCTGACAGTTCAGAGCCTGGAGCCTTCTTTGGATTCTGTGTGTGTGTCTCTCTCTCTCTGCCCCTCCCCTGCTCGCACTCTTATCTGTCTGCCTCTGTCTCTCATAAATAAATACATACATACATACATAAATACATAAATACATAAATAAAACAAACTAAAAATATAATAATATATTGTATATTTTATTGTATTCTCGAAATTTGCTAAGAGAGCCAGTCTTTTTGTTTGTTTTATTTAAATTCAAGTTAGCTAACATACAGTGCAGTATTGGTTTCAGAAGTAGAATTCAGTGATTCATCACTTACATATGACACCCAATGCTCATCCCAACATGTGCTCTCCTTAATGCCCATCACCCATTTAGCCCATTACCCCCACCCACCTCCCCCTCTAGCAACCTTGTTTGTTCTCTATATTAAAGAGTTTGTGGCTTGCCTGCCTGTTTTTATCTTATTTTACTTTTCACTAAGAGAGTGAACCTTAAGTGTTCTTACCACACACACACACACACGCACACACACATACACAGAAGATAAATATGTGAGGTGACAGATTTGTTAATTAAGTTGATTGTGGTAATCATTTAACAATGTATACATGTATCAAAGCATCACATTGTATCCCTTAAATATATATAATGTTTATTTGTCAACCATATCAATGAAGCCTGAAAATAAACTACCTGTGAGGCTAGATCAATTCCCCTCCCCTAGGCAAACATTAAGGCAGCCTTCACAACTTCCATGGTCATTTTACAGAATACTAAAATTTCTCCCTTTGGCAAATGCTTCTGAAGCCTGAGTCACATTCTCTCAACCCACCCCTGATTTCAGCAACAACTTTAGGGGACCATTCTGTGTGAGCTTAGACTCCCCCTGAAATAACTGGACTAATGAGAATATTAGAACACCCTATTAAAGGTCAGCTGAGGCACTAATTCAGGCATGATACTCTGCAAGGTAGCAGTACTGTCCTCCAGCATGCAGTACATGCAGTTCAACCAATGTCTGATATAGAGATCTGTGACCCAATAGCTGAACACATGGGTACAGAACTAAGAAGTGGACGTGGTATTGGCCCACTCTCCATCACTCCCAGTGACCCCATGTGCAGAATGTATGTTTCTTGCACTGATAGAGATCTTGGTTATTGGGTTGGCATGGTGGGGAGGGGGGCATTCCCACCAGGGTTTAGGCAAGGACTACGCTGAACCTGAAACTACAATTAGCAACCTGATCACTCTGGTATCCTTCTGTCAGTGGCCCAGGAGGCAGCAAAAAAGTGAACAGGCAAGGAGTTTATAGTCCCAGCTTTTCCCTCCTCATCTCCATACCCTCTGCTCCCTGGGTGATAGTGTCCACTCCCAGGGTGAGGGTGAAGAAAGATAGGAAAAACATACTGTAGTCCTTTCCGTGCCAAATATCAAATATTTATTTAAATACTAGATCTTAGTCCAGACCTATCTATTGTCTTAGAATGAAGCTGTGATTGATGCTAGGCTCTGGGTAAAGACTCTTACCCTATAACCAATTGGTTGTATCTCACCAGGCACTGCCCCCAATGTATTAAGTATTCAAAGGAAAGACTATAGCCTGCACAAGATACAAGTCCATCAGTGGTCACTCATGAAAGAATAGTCATTAGGTAGTAAGAAATGGAGGGAGAGTGGGTGAATGGGAGACAGGGAGAGAGGGAAGAGGGGGAAAAAAAGCAGCCATTGAGTAGTATGCTGAGGCCCTCACTCCTAAGAGCAAACAGCTTACCAAGACTTCTAAATCCTTCTGTTGCTATGCTGCATATGCCTCCATCGTACCTAAGATCTGAATCCTCAAGGTTATATGTATGAAAAACACCCATGGCACCCTTGTGGCACATTCAAACCTGATGTAAGTCTGGGGTCCTTAAGCCCCAAAAAACAATCATTGTCACAGAGCAATCTTCTGACTGTGATGAAACTGATGTGAGGCTCTCTAGAAAAATAAATTTATAAATAAGAGGATAGAGGACCCTATGCACTATTGAACTCTATTCAGTAATGTCTCTCTCTCTCTCCTCTTCCTCCCTCTCTCCCTCATCCCCCACCCCCAACACATACAGAGAAAGAGAAGAAGAAAAAAAATCAAGAAGCCTGAATGCAGGGGGAAGAAACAAACAAAAGGGTGAAACAGAGGTCCACAATTTGATCCAAATGGAAATTCAAAATTTACTTCAAGAATTTATACAGTGAAAGATAAAAGGGCACTGGTTAGCTTTTGCACTTATAACAGGTTCTGAATTAACTTCAGTATCTGATAAAGCGTACCAACTGTCAAACTTCATGGACCCAATATTAGGGATCCCACTATGTTTAAACACAGTACCCCCTATACTCCTAGGGAGTTAAATATAAAATAGGGGACAAATAGGTATGCCTCATCTTAACCATTGGAACAATGGCCTAAATTCCACACAGCCATATCATTGCCCTAAAATACACCATAGTGGGTACGGATGCTCTGACTCAATGAGTAACAAATTAAAATTAAGTTGTTCACATTTGACAAATGGGATACCACAGACCTTCTCCCCATCCCACCCCCATTAAAAAAGTTAATATGGCCCAATGTAAATTAAAATATTCAATGAGTGAAATCCTTTATAGAAGATGACCCATTTAGAGAAGGGATGATTATCCTCACTGCTTTTTCATTTGATAGCCCAATTTTGCCTGCACCTAAGCTTAGAAAGAATGAATGATGCCTCATAGTGGATTATTAGCACAATCTTAAATTCTGTGGTCCCACCCATCAAGTCTCCTATTCCCAATATTATTGAAATTATTGACTATCCAATCAGCAAATAAATATTTTGCTATTATAGATTTGACTAATATGTTCTATTCAGTGACTATTTCCACAGCCTCTCAGCTGAAGTTTGCCTTTACCTCAAAAAGAAACAATACATCTTTACTCAGCTGCCCATGGGATACTTCAACAGCTTTAATAGCACACACAATCTTTGCAAGCAAGATCTTAACTATATTCAATTTTCTCAAGGATCACAGGTATGACATTACATTGATTCACAAGTATTGACATCATATTGATTACAATGATCTCCTCTGAAGAGATTCATTGGAAGCACTAATTTGAGACATTACTCACAAAGGAGCTCAGAAAAGTGGACTGAGCCATTGTCCCACACATAATCTAAAGCCCCACTACTTCAGTTAAATTCCTAGTAAGTATTCAGTAAATCAAGGACTCCTGCATCCCAGACATGGTCAATAAACAGCTATTGACCACCTCAGCATGCACAATGTCTTTCAGCTTTTGGGTCCTAGGGACAACATATTCCTCATTTACACATTTCACTTAAGCCCATTTATACTTATGTTTGCAAATTAGCCCACAGTTAATGTCCCCCCCAACAAAAGGCTCTAGAATCCATCCAAATTGCAATATTATAGGCATTCTCATTAGTGCCCCAGAGACTCCTTCACCAATGAAGCTTCAGCAACCTCCTCTCAAGCCTCTTGCAGTCTCTAGACCCACTCATGATGGCAATAAATTGTCTACCAGCTTCTCACACAAGAAACTGCTCTTCTCAGCCCTGTGTTATTCACCACCAGAGCAGCAATTGCTGGCCATATAGTGGGTTCTCCTAGAAATAGAAGCTCTCACAGGTCCTGAGTCCACAACTCTCCCAGATCCAATTGCCCATTATGCCTTGGGTCATGGAAGCAGCACTTCACAAGCTTGGCAGAGCTACGGAGGCCTACTTGCTACAGAATGGAGCCAAACCTGGATGCTTGAGAAGGTCAAACCTCTCCCAGACCACTTGGCTACCAGAGAACTTCTTGGAATCAATGGAGTGAACAGCCACATACTTTATAGTGTTCCTTGGGCATAAAAAAATTTTAAAAATAGCAAATGAAAGGGCAGAGAGTGTAAAGGAATAAAAAGCAATAAAAATGGTAAATATGTGGGTGAATCTAAATGAATATTGACCATAAAGAGCAATGATAATAAAACAATATTTTATGAGGTTTCAAATATAGAGAGAATTAAAATATCAATAATAAGAGAGAGTTAAGTGCTCCAAGGTCCTAACATCATTTGGGAGGAAAGTAAAAGCATAAATTAACATTAGACTTTGATGAGTCAAAAACACGTGTTGTAATTTCTAGGGTAATTGCTAAAAGAATAGAAAAGGATGCCTACCTTCCAACCAAAGAAAAACTGGCATAACGACATAGTAAGTCTAAAACATGAAAGTAGAGAAAAGAGACATAAATAGGTAGGACAAATAGAAAACATACAACAGTCAATTTAAAGACATTATCAGTAACTATATTAAATGTAAAGTAGATATTCTTATTAAAAGACAAAATTAGTTTGATTGGATTAAAGAAACAAAAGCCAACTTTATGCGTTTATAAGATACACATCTAAAAAACAAGATGCAAACAGGTCAAAACCACAACAGAACGCAAAAAGATATATCATGCAAGCACTAGCAGAAAGCTGGTATATTACTATATCAATGTTAAAAATAGCCTTTAAAGCCAAAAATATTGCTAGAGATAAAGGTCACTTTATCATCTTAAAAGTTCCAATTAACTAGGAAGTTTAAGCAACCTAAATTTATACACCCTTAATTCTCACCCCTCATTAAGTTCCCAGGGAGAATTTAAGTCCAAATATGAAGAAATTAAAGTCCCAAGGAAATCAGAGCTCCCGTTTGTCCCCCCTCAATCTCGTATTCTGCTTAGTGTCAGCCAGAGGATAATCTCAGAGGCCTGGCTGCCTTCCTAGTGGTCTTTACCACTGCAGCCTAGTGGTCTTTACCCAGCCTAGTGGTCTCAGCTGCAGCCTAGTGGTCTTTACCCAGAATGACTGTTGCTCCTTGGCACCACCACAGTTGAATTAATCCTAACTTCAACGCTCAGGTGTCTCAATCCTCAACTTCAACATATCAGTAAAACACATGAATATCAATGTTACTCCCCCATTCATGTGAAAATTTAGGATCAAATGTGATAACTGTCCCAGTGGCATTTCCCAGACAAAACAAAGTTTCCCACATTGCTGTCTCCTGCCATGAATCATAATAGAGATTGAATGGTATCTGAGAAAAAGAGGATAGACAGAAAAAGCAAGGAGGAAAAGTGAAAATTTTTCCATGGTTTCTATCTTACCAGGATGCTGGTCAGTCCATGCTAAATATCTGGAGACTACAGCTTATGAAATTAAATACAATTAAATCTGTGGCTTACCGAAACTCCAGGTGCAGGTAATCTTTAAAGTTGCTGTTGTCTTCTTTTATTCTTAGAGGGTCCAAAGAGAAGCAGTAATCTCTGCCAAGTGATTCTCACTAAAACTAAAACTTGTTTGCCTCAGTTTTTTAAATTCCTGAGGTCTTGGTCAATCTTCACTTCTCCAAGAGCACCATCAAAAAATAAAAATCCAGGGGGGCCCGGGTGGCTCAGTCAGTTAAGCATCCAACTTCGGCTCAGGTCACGATCTCACGGGTTCGTGAGCTCGAGTCCTGCATTGGACTCTGTGCTTACAGCTCAGAGCCTGGAGCCTGCTTCGAATTCTGTGTCTCCCTCTCTCTCTCTGCCTCTCCCCAGCTCACGTTCTCTCTTTCTCAAAAATAAATAAACATTTAAAAAAATAATAAAAATAAATTTAAAAATTAAAAAAAAAATCCAGGGCACCTGGGTGGCTCAGTGGGTTGAGTGTCCGACTCTCAGTTTCAGCTCAGGTCATGATCTCAAGGTTTCATGGGTTCAAGTCCCGCATCAGGCTCTGCACTGACAGTATGGAGCCTGCTTGCAATTCTCTCTCCCTCTCTCTTACCCTCCCTCACTCGTGTTGTCTCTGTCCCTCTCAAAGTAAATTAATGTTAAAAAAAATACAAATAAAAAATAAAAATCCAAATAAATTATAATCCCTTGCTATCATTGAGTTTCCCACTGCAAAAGAACCTGTTCTTCCCTGGGGAACAAAAGTTGCCCTTGCTGAAAGACCAGCAACATGAAATGAGTGCTGCCTAATTGCAAAATACAGTCCTAAAGGACCTGAGCACCAAAGCTCTGCCATTTTGAGGTTAGTTTTCTTTGGCCCCAGGAAGAGTTTACCCTTTCCATATGTACTCTGCTCATAACATTTTGAAGCTGTCTCTGCAAGTCTACAAATACCTAAAGAGGTTCTTCGCTCCCCAAGGACATATTCTCCCCTAACAAGACCAGACCCCTATCGCGAAGCTTCTGTCTCACTCAAACCTGTTCTGACCGCAATATGAACCCTTTTCCTTGCCAAATCCTGGCAACGGCCCCATGCCAATAATACCATCTGCAGCTGGGCTGCAACAATTTAAGTCAGCTGCTGTATATCACACAAAAGCCGAAGTCTTCCCACCTAGCACTTTGACTCCAAATTCCAGGCTCTCTGTTTAGTCACTCAGCTTCACAGTGAACATTATTATAACATTATATTACAATATTTACGAATGCAAGGTGAGGCTTGGATGACATTAAGCTCTTATTAAGCTCAGATCCTGCCCTACCGCTCACCTCTCCTGCCTGCATATTTTTCAAGCAAGAGAACTATAGTCAAGAACAGTAACCAGTGGGGAATTTGTCACTTTATTAACATCCAAACCAGCACCCAATAACTCCCAAAGCTGAGGTCTGACAGAAGCTGGATGGAAGAATATGGTTTAGCCCTGAAGGCCTAAATAGGGCTTCCTATCTCCTCCCCCAAATAAAAAATGGCAAGTTCTGAAGGGAAAACAGAACTGGCCCAGCTATAACTACCCACTTACAGGCATGGAAAGTGGAGGAGAAGACCAAGAGACAGACAATCCTGTCTAGACAGCTCAACAAGACAACTCAAAATGCAAAAGAGGAGGAAACTGCCTGACCTATTCTAAGAAGATAAAACCTGGAGCACCTGGGTGGCTCTGTTGGTTAAGCATTTGACTCTTGATTTTTGGCTCAGGTCATGATCCCAGGTTTGTGGGATTGAGCCCTGCATTGGGCTTTGCACTGACAGTGCAGTACCTGCTTGGGATTCCCTCTCTCTCTCTGTCTCACTCTCTCTCTCTCTCCCTCACTCACGTGTGAGTGCTTTCTCTCTCTCTCTCTCTCTCTCTCTCTCTCTCTCTCTCTCAAAATAAATAAATAAACATTAAAAAAAAAGATAGGACCTGCTTGGGTGTGCTTACCACATGAAGATAAGAAAAACAAAATAGGACACGACTTTAGGTACTGACATTTAAAGCACAGTAACCTGCCTGCTAGTAATGCAGACTCCAATAAATTTCGTAGGCCCTAGTTAACCAGACTGTCAACTTTTCCTCCCTGGGGAGGGGACGCTAAGAAAGGGATAAGCAGAGGGCAGAAAGTGTGGAAAAACAGATTTATACAAACATAAGCCATGTAACTGCCACACTTAAAGACATACACACACACTGGGTATCCACCTCGGCTTGGGCATAGGACAAAGCCCAATTTCTAGAGAAGCATTAGAACACCATCACTGGTAAACAAATAACTTCATAAGAGTTGGAACCAAGACATAAAACCAGCACTATTGGCTCAATCGGGACTGGCACCAGGGTGAGCCAAGTGTGGTACCTAGGGCCTCCTCAATTTTGTGCCCAAGCCTCTCACTTGCTTCTAGTCCTAGCCCTGGACTGAATTAACATGTGTGGTGGGAAGCAATATGATTTAGAAGGCAGTTAATGCAAAGGAAATACAGAAATCCAGATCTAACTACAGGAGGCTCAAGGAAAAATGCAACAACTCAGCAGCTAGCATTAGATACCCAGAACCCAGGTCTAAGAGAGCAAGTGTGCTCTACCATGTCCCAATAATCCATGAATAATGGCTATTGAATACTAAAGTTTTTAAGTCTCACATTGTATTTGTTACCTATTGCTACATAACAAATTATCCAAAAATTAGTGGCTTAAAACAACATTTATTATCTCACAATTTCATTGGGTCAGGATTCTGGGCACAGCTTAGCTTGGTCCTGAGGCTCAACATCTCTCACAGACAGCAGTCAAGGTGTTGAGTGGGGCCATAGTCATCTCAAGGCTTCATTGGGGAAGAATGTGCATCTAAGCCAATTCATGTGGTTATTGACCAGAGGCTGTCCTCAATTCCTTGCTACTTGGACCTTTCTAACATGTAGCTTGCCTCATCAAGGTAAGCAAGTCAAAAAGGGAAGAAAATGCCCATAATATGGAACTTATAGTCTTTTATTATCTAATCTTAGAAGTGACATCCCACCACTTTTGCATATTCTATTCATTAGAAGCAAGTCATTAGTTATAGCCCACACAAGGAGATAGGATTACACAAGGATGTGAACACCAAGAGGTGGAAATCATTGGAAGTCATTTTAGGAAGCTGTCCTACAAAATCCATGAAAATCATGGTTAAGAGAAGATATGTTTTTCAAATTATAACAAGTATATCCTATACTTACACTGTACAATAATTAGAACAGATGTTTCCGTTTGAAATTCTGTGACCCCAATAGCTTTGCATACCTGATTAAATGCTTAATGTTGTACCGCCAGAGGTCTTTACATTTATTCATATAGGTAGACCTCAGTAGAGGATATCTGTGTTTTTCTCTCCCCAATATACCTTTTTCCACTGGAAAACTTCCCTTTCTTCATCCTATATGGTTCTAATAAAACAATTCCAGGGCTCTGACTGACCTCTGGCTAATCATATGACCATCCTCCTCTTACCTAAGCTAAGCAAGGCCAAGTCCATTCCATATAAGAATACTAGGAAATGGAAGGTCTCCTTCTTTTGAGTCATGAACAATAAAAATGAGAGCTTACTGCTGTCAGAAGTAACGTTTCCCACCATGGAAGGACCTGTTGGTAGAGCTGAGAGAAGAAGAAAGGAGAGAGAGAGAGAACTAATGATATCATCTGTGCCCCTGCAGAGTGCCATGGAGCACTCCTGCCAGTTCCAGCCTGAATTTCCCAGTTATGTAAGCCAATAAATCCCATTTTGCTCAAGCTTGTTTGGATTTCTGACATTTGCTTGTAACCAAGAGTCCTGAGACTAATACAGTCTTGTTTCAAGTGAACCCTTCTTACTAGTTAATATGTATATTCTATCTGTGTGTGGTTCTCAAACCAGAAAATAAGCAGAATTACCTGGAAAGCTTTTTTAAAAATACATATTTCTAGGCCTCACCCAAACCTACTGTTTCAAAATCTTTAGGAGTAGAAATTTCACCTCCCCAGTTTTTTTTTTAAAGTAGTTGGGAACAAGTTCAGTATTTGTAACTTTTTAAAAAAAGTTAAGTTTAGTTGAAAGGCACCTGGATGGCTCAGTCAGTTAAGCGTCCAACTCTTGGCTTCAGCTCAGGTCATGATCTCACGTTTTGTTGGTTCAAGTCCCGCATTAGGCTGTGTGCTCATGATGCAGAGCCTGCTTTGAATTCTCTCTCTCTCTCTCTCTCTCTCTCTCTCTCTGCCCTTCCCCTACTCATGCTGTCTCTCTCAAAATGAATTAATTAATTAAAAAAATGTCTAAGTATACTTGAGCGGCATCTAGGTGGCTCAGTCAGTTAAGTGTCTGACTCTTGGTTTCTGCTCAGGTCATGATCTTGTGGTTTCATGGGTTCAAGCCTTGCCTTGGGCTCTGCGCTGGCAGCAAGGAGCCTACTTGGGATTCTCTCTCTCTCCCTCTCTCTCTGCCCCTCCCCAACTTGCACTGTCTCTGACTCTCTCAAAATAAATAAATAAACTTTAAGTAAAATAAAATAAAATAAAATAATAAAATAAAATAAAATTTTAGTTGATACAAAAATGTTACATTAGTTTCTGGTGTACAACATGGTAATTGACAAATCTACAGTTATGCTCACCACATTTGTAGCTACCATCGGTCACCATACAATGCTATTATGATACCACTGACTATATTTCCCATGCTGTACTTTTTATCCTTCTGACCTATTCATTCCATAACTGGAAGTCTGTATCTCCAATTCCCCTTCACCCATTTTACCCATTCCCCACCCCCACTTCCCTCCCATCTGGCAACCATCAGTTTGTTCTTTGTATTTATGAACATTTCTGCTTTTTGTTTATTTGTTAGTTTTGTTTTTTAGGTTGCACATATAAGTGAAATCATATGGTATTTGTTTTTCTCTGTCTCACTTATTTCACTTAGCATAATACTCTCTAAGTCCATCCATGTTGTTGCAAATGACAAAATTTCATTCTTTTTTATAGCTAAGTAACATATCCATATGTTTTTTAATTCCACAAATTATTCTGAAGTTTGGCCAGTACAGGCAACCACTCTTCTATTTTATCAACAAAATGACAAATTCTAAATTCTAAACTGGCTTTCTCCTATTTGAATTGCAGCATGGACTTTGTCTAGAATCCTGCAAAGAAACCATGTTTCCCTACACTGACCACCATTGAACTCTGTTATTCCCAATAGAAAAATGAGTGTAACATTTTTAAGTAGTATTCATTGATTTTTCTTAATTCTACCGATAGAAACCATTAGTGGTAAGAGTATTATAATAACAAATGTGGTAAAATACATATATTGATTTAATGCTCCTCCAATGACTTATAATAAAACTAGCATAAGAACCAGAGTGGGTGGTAATGGCCTTCTAATGCAAATTTCTGTATTAAATGGCACAAACCTGAGCTAAGCCATGTTGCTATATCTTTTTACGTATCCATCCTTTCACATCTGTACCTGGACAAATTGGTAAACTAATCTTAGGTTCTCACATTTTAGCAAGAGCAAAGAGTAAACATCTTTTTAAAACAATGATATCAAGACTTAGTTTCAAGTTCATGATCTAGGAAACCTCTGGCCAGATGAAACCTGGACAATCCTGTGAGTCAGCCTAGTGAGAGTAGCAGTGTACTTTTCCACCATTTGCAATGTCACAATGGTTCCTGTAAATCTGAATATACTCATTTGAAAACTGGCACTATGATAGCACAGTAAGCAAAGTTCAGGCCAATCTGTTTTTACAGAATAATTTACATGTTTACTCAAGGAAGAAAACAAAAGCAAGGGATGTTCTACAATCTTTATATCCCCAACAGTTGGTTTGCATGTTTGCTGTTTTGTAATATCACCTTCTAGAGGAAGACCACTCTCAGGGCTCCTAATGAAAAGAAATACTAGTGATCAAATGTCATCACTGATGATCATCTTGGGTATAAAATCAAAAGACAGATCACCATGGAGGGACCAAGCAGTAATCAGATAATTTCCAGAGCTTGACCATGATTATATCTCTTTCAGTCCACTTCTTCCAGGTGAAGACTGATGAGTTATTTCAAGTTCTGCTTACACTCCTGAAAAATTAAGCAGAGGGATCTAATCAGTAGGGGAGGGAGGAGGGGATAATAAATCAGTGGAAATAATATCTGACTATTAATGTTACCCTTTTTCCAGCTTTATGAGACAAAGTTGCTGGAAGTTGTGAGGGAGAGTACCAGAGAGAAGAGAGGTGCTCAGAGAAAAAGATCCAGAAGTGTGCACGAGTCTTTTGCCAAATGATAAGTTGTGTGTACACACAGAATTTACAAAGCTGCACAAAGAACTACCACTGGAAAAAGAATAATTACCAGGCAGCTGTGAGCTGAACAAGTACTGGAGCTCACCCAAGTCTGGAAGCCATTCTAGTACCAATCTCCAGAGGAGACAGACCTTACTGAAAATCCTGCAGCCTTCAAGGGAGACCTCAGAAAGACTACACTTTAGGAGTAGAGCTAATCTAGTCCTAAAAGACTACTTTATACCACCTTAATAATACTGAAAAACAAGCTTCATGCTAACCATGGACATGTGGAAACTGAAATTTAAAATACTACCATTTACAGTTGCTTCAAAGAAAGTCAACTACGTAAGTATATATCTAACAAAATGTGTACTGAATCAGTATGCTGAAAATTACAAAATGCTGATAAAAAAAATCAAAGAAAGACCTAACTAAATAGGAGCCATACTGTGTTCATGGGTTGGAAGACTAAGTATTGTAAACATGTCAATTCTCCCCATATTGATTGATAGGTTTAATGCAATCCCTACCAAAATCTGAACAAGGTTTTTGTAAACATAGATAAGCTTATTCTAAAATGTATACAGAAAGTCACAGGACCCAAAATAGCTTTAAAAATATTCTTGAAAAAGAAAGTAGGAGGAATAATTCTATCCAATGTTGAGTCCCCAAGACCACTCCCAAGTTCAGTGATTTGCCAGGGGGACTCATAAGACAGCATATATTCATACTCATGGCTATTTATTACAACCATATACAAATTGAAGTCAGCAAAGGAAAAAAGGTACATGGGGCAAAATTTGGAGGAAATCAGGCACAAGTTTCCAAGAGTTCTCATCTACTACAATTATGGGACTTGCTTAATTCCTCCAGTAATGAGTTGTAATAACCCATATGAAATGTTGTCTACCAGAGAATCTCCTTAGAGACTCAGTGCCACAGTTTTTACTGAGGGCTGGTCACATAGGCATACTCTGCCTAACACACACTAAAATTCCAGATTCCCAGAAGTAAAGCAAGCATTCAGCATAAGTCATCACTGTTTGCAGTTCAGGCACAGTGAGCCACTCTTATCCATTATGGCCTGAAATCATAATGAGAATTATGAGAAGTTGCTAACCAAGGGTCAATCTTGGAAGCAGACCTTTCTAAGGATAGCAGTGACAGGATTTCTATATAAACTCCTTTTTGCATGCCATACAGCTGCATCACTATATAGCTACACTAATTAAGACTGTGTGATATTGGCAGAAGGACAGACACACAAATCAATGAAACAGAATAAAGAACCCAGAAATGGACACACAAAAAATGAGCAACTGATTTTTGACACAAAGATACAAAAGCAATTTAGTAGAGGAATGATAGACTTTTTTTCAACAAACATTGCCAGAGCAATTGCATACAAATACACAAAAAGATGAACTTTGACTTAAACCTCACATCCAATACAAAAACTAATTTAAAGTGAATCTTAAGTGTAAAACATAAATTTATGCAAATTTGTTTTTAAAAAAGGAAAAGAATCTTTGGGATGTAATACTATGCAAAATGTACTTAGACTCAATATCAAAAACAAGACCCATAACAAAAAAAAAAGATAAATTAGGGCACTTCAAAATTAAAAACATTTACCTTGTGAAAGACCCTGTTAAGAGGATGAAAAGACAAGCTAAAGACTGAGAGAAAATACTTTCAAACCACAAATCCACCAATAATTTATACCTATATACACCAAGAACTCTCAAAAACAGTAACCAAATAATCTGATTAAAAATTGGAACAGATTGGGGCACCCGGGTGGCTCAGTCCATTGAGCATCTGACTTCTGCTCAGGTCATGATCTCATGGTTTGTGAGTTTGAGCCCCGCGTCGGGCTCTGTGCTGACAGCTCAGGGCCTGGAGCCTGCTTCAGATTCTGCGTCTCCCTCTCTATCTGCTCCTCCCCCGCTCACACTCTCTCTCTCTAAAATAAATAAAGATTAAAAAAAATTTTTTAAGGGGCGCCTGGGTGGCGCAGTCGGTTAAGCGTCCGACTTCAGCCAGGTCACGATCTCGCGGTCCGTGAGTTCGAGCCCCGCGTCAGGCTCTGGGCTGATGGCTCGGAGCCTGGAGCCTGTTTCCGATTCTGTGTCTCCCTCTCTCTGCCCCTCCCCCGTTCATGCTCTGTCTCTCTCTGTCCCAAAAATAAATTAAAAACGTTGAAAAAAAAAATTTAAAAAAAAAAAAAATTTTTTTTAAGAAAATTGGAACAGATGGGGTGCCTGGGTGGTTCAGTCAGTTGAGCATCCAACTTCAGCTCAGGTCATGATCTTGTGGTGGGTTCAAGCCCTGAGTCAGGCTTTGTGCTGACAGCATGGAGTCTGCTTCAGATTCTCTGTCTCCTCTCTCTCTTCCCCTCCCCTGCTCCCTCTCTCTCAAAATAAATAAATATTTTAAAAGTTTATTTAAAAAGAAAAGAAAATTGGAACAGACATGAATAGATTTTACAAAAAGAGTATACAGATGGCAAATAAGCACATGAAAAGATGTTCAATATCATTTGCCATTAGAGAAATGCAAAAAAAAAAAAAAAACACCACAATGATATGGTACTCTACATCTATCAGAATGGCTAAAATAAAAAATAATGATAACATCAAATGCTGGTGAGAATGTGGAGAAACTGGATCACACATACATTGTCTGTGAGACTGTAAAATGGCAATAACTCTGGAAAATATACCAGTGTTTTACAAAATTATACATGCAGTCATCATGTGACCCAGCAGTTGCACACTTAGGCATACACATAAAAACCTGTACA
>NW_026057582.1:52780937-52835214 GCF_023721935.1 Panthera uncia | reverse complement strand
TAGTAATGGTTTCAGGAGTAGAATTTAATGATTCATCACTTACATATAGCACCCAGCACTCATCCCAGCAAGTGCCCTTCTTAATGCCCATCAACCATTTAGCCCATCCCTCCACCCAACACCCTTCCATCAATCCGCAGTTTGTTCTCTGTATTTAAGAGTCTCTTATGGTTTGCCTCCCTCTCTGTTTTTATCTTATTTTTCCTTCCCTTTCCATATGTTCATCTGTTTTGTTTCTTAAATTCCACATGAGTGAAATCACATGATGTTTATCTTTCTCTGACTTATTTCACTTAGCATAATACACTTTAGTTCCATCCAAAACTGTGGTATATTTACATCATGGAACACTACTTGGCAATAAAAAAGAATGAAATATTGAGACATACAACAACTTAGATAAATATTGAGGAATAGTCTAAGTGAAAACCCCACTGTTTTTCACTATAAAAAAGTATCAGAAGAGATTCTTGGGATGGAACAGCTGTGTATCTTGATTGTGTTGGTGGTCACACAAATCTGCACATGTGATAAAATCATATGGAACTAAATGCACACACACACACACACACACACACACACACAAACACACAAATGAGAGTATTTATAACTAGTTAAATCTAAATAAAGTCACTGATTTGTACCAGTGTAAATTTCCTGGTTATAATATTGTACTATAGTCATATAAGATGTTTCTCTTGGGGGAAACCAGGTAAAGGGTACACAGGATCTCTCTGTAATATTTTCTATAAACACATGTGAGTGTAGAATTATCTCAAAATTGAGCTTAAAAACAAAACTTCAAAAGAATCAGACCGATATGTAAGTAAATTAACTGCCTGCCAGAAGAAAACACTCTAATAGAAACAACAAAATCTAGACTCACAACAACATAGCATCCATTATGTAGAGTATGCATTAAAAATTACTAGGCATGAAGAAAAGCAGGAAAGTATAAACCAACCCAAATAAAAAATCAATCAACAGAAACTGACAAAGAAATGACTGAGATGATAAAATGAGCAGACAAGGATTTTATAACAGTTATTATAAACATGGTCAAAGATTTAAGGAAAACATTTGCATAATTAAGGGAAAATAGGACATCTCAAAATAGAAAAGTGTTAAAAGGAAACCAAAAGATATTCTACAACTAGAAGAGTACAGTAAGTAAAATGAAAATTTTATGGAATGGACCTGATAGCAGATTAGACTCTGCTGAAGAGAAGACAAGTAAACATGAAGACATGGAATAGAAATGATCCTAAGAAAATACAGAGAGGAAAAACAGTTGAAAAAACTGAACAGAGACTCAATAGTCTATGAGATAACATAAATGGCTAACATGTGTAATTGGGGAGGAAAGAGACATTGGCACAGAAAAATAAATTTTTTCAAGATAATGGGAGTTTTGTTTTTCCAAATTTTATGAAAAACATTAACTGGTAGATCCAAGATCAATGTAGCAAAGTAGGACAAGGGGGGGAAAGCATGTAATCAGATTTCTGAAAACCAGATAATGAGAAAATCTTCAGGGATTTTCAGTATCCAAAAAAAAAAAAAAGACACATTATATTCAAGGTTAGTAGGAATTACCACTTGCTTCTCAAGAGAAAAACTACAAGTCAGAAAACAATTAAATGAATAATATTTTAGTACTGAGAGAAAAAGACTATCTAAAATTCTATATCTAGAAAAATAATGATCAAAAATAAAGATATTTTCAGAAATGCAAAAGCAGAGAAAATTTGTCATCAACACACTTTCCAGTTGTATATTACTTGGTAGCAAGCTATCCTGAAACTTGGTGGCTTGCAACAGCAAGCATTTTACTATATTGTACAATATTGTGAGTTGGAGATTTGTGCAGGACATGGTTGGGTGAACCTTTTCCTTGTGGTATCAGTCAGGTTCATTCAATATATTCATTTACATATCTGGCTCTATACGCATGGTACATATCTAGCACATTGGCAGAGATGGCTAGAGGCCAGTCTTGGCAGGGACTGTAGACCAAAGAGCCTACATGCAGCCTCACCAACATGGGGCCTCAGAGTACAGACTTCTTACCTACTGGCTGTAAGAGCAAGAGTTCTAGCAAATGAGACAGAATCTACATGGTCTTTTACGACCTAAACCCAGAAGTCACAAAGCATTACTTCTGTGATACTCTATTAGTTGAAGCAATCATAAGCTTATGCGTTTCAAAGGGAAAGAACACAGACCATTAGACAGGAAGAATGCCAAAGAATTTGTGGAAATGATTTTAAATTGCCACACTCTACCCTCTGGCCAACAATGTTTATATTTCTCCCTCATGAAATATATATTTTCCCCTTCTCCAGACTGCTTTAAAGTCTCATTCCATTATGCATCAAGCTCAAGTTGGAAGTCCAGGATCTTATCATCTAAATCAAGTCCAGGCATGGATGAGGCTCCATGCGGTTTCCTGAGATCAGTTCTTGATCTGGAAACCTGCAAACTAAAGAGACATGTTATCTGCCCCACACATACCCAAAATACAGTGGTGTGACAGACACAGAACAACTGTAATAAATAAATACCCATTTAATAAAGGAAGAAAATAGAAAGTCACCAATCCATTGAAATTATAAAATCCAACTGGGCATATGTTACCAGCTCATGATTAGGGCTTTATCCTGCTTCCGGGGAATGATTTTTCCATGATTTTTGCTTCTTACCCCTGAGATCTTAGTTTTTCCCTCTAAGTCATTCTTTCTTTTCCATAGAACTAACCCATTTCTGTAGCTGAGTAGTCTATGCAGCCTGCTTCCTGTCCACAGAAGTTTAAGGGTCCAAAAGTCTCCATTTTGTACAGGTTCTCTGTGGTTTTTCTTCCTGTATAAGCTGATATTATTACTACAAAAACTTTGTGGATTTTTTGAGTATCAATTTACAATCTACTCCATAAGATTAAAAACCCACATCTACAGACATCTTCTAGATAAGCCATTTTTTACCTTGAGCTCCTTATGAGGCTACTGTGGTATAATACCTTTAAGATTCTTAGAAGCCTTATTGTTTAGGAGAGAGAGTCTGTACTACAACCCCTTAAGAAATAGCTCAAAATTCTTTTTACAAGGCTTTATCTCTTTCTGAACTCATAACAAAAGGCTATACAGTCCTTCATCTTTACCTGGAGTCCATGATTTTCTAACAGGGCCTTGAATTTAATCTTTGTTCTATGGCTCTATCTTCCTTTGAGTATCTTCTGCTGAGAGAAACTAAGGATAAGAAATAGTTTCATTTTCAGACCTCATTCCTACATAGTTTCTCTAAATTGTTGAGAGCCAAATAATTCCTTATTTAGTACAGCTTTGTCTATCCATACCTTATGATACATAATTTAAAAACAAATAAATAAAATACAGTATATACTTTCAGAATTCTGCCTGGAAATCTCCTAAGCCAAATACATTGGTTCATTAAATATGTTTTATGATTATCCATGTTATGACAGTTGCTAAACCATCTACCATGACAGAACAAGATCCTCCTTTTCTCTAGCTTTCAACAATATTTTCCTTACTCTGCTTTAAACTCTCACTGACATCCTCCTCCATGCCTGTCAGTATCCCACTAACAGTCTTCTCAAACCCCTGTCAACTTCTGCTTCATGTCTTGTGCCAAAGCCAGTGCCACGCTTTAGGTTTTTGCTACAATAGCACTCCAAATTCTATTCCACTTATCTAATACTATACAACTACTCCAAAAAATAGTTGCTTAAAAAAATGATTTTATTATATATGGTGATTAAGAGAATCAGGAATTTGGGCAAGTTTCAGCTAGGTGGTCTTTATATTCCTTGTGGCATCAAGGGAAGTCACTTGGGGGTATTCACCTGGTTAATGAGAAGTTTACAGGGTTCAAGGCAGTTTGTTTCATTCACATATCTGGCACCATGGCAGGGATGACTAGACCGCTGGGCTCAGCTGGCTCTGTTGACCAGAATGTGGCCTCTTCAGCATGATGATCTTCTGTCATGGTGGCTCAAGGCTCTAAGAGCAAGTGTTCAAGTGAACAAAGCAGAAACTTCACAGTCTTTTATGACCTAGCCTCAGAGGTCATAGTGTTTCATTACTGCTGTTCTGTGTAGGTCAAAGAAATCACTAGCCTAACCAGATTCAATAGGAGGGAATAAAGATTCATTATCTTCGTTGAAAAAAATGTCAAAGAATGTGCATTCATTTTTATTTTTTTTTAATTTTTTTTTCTTTTTTTTTTCATTTTTAAAAACAAACATAGCAGATATGCACTACAGAAAATATTCAAGGAAGTTCTGCTGGCTGCAGTGAAATGATACCAGATAGAAACTTAGATCTATAGAAAAGAATGAAGAGCATCAGAAATGGCAAACATGTAGGTAAATAAAAAGGAATTTTTTTATTATTTCCTAAGTTCCCATGTAAACATATACATGCAGTAAAAATATACAACAAGCACAAAAGACAGAAGTAAATGGATCTGACCTATGCAATTACAGAATTACCTCATTTTATTAACCAGAAATTTTATTAACAGAAATTTTATTAACAGAAATTCATTTTATTCATTTTATTAACAGAAGTTCATTTTATTAACAGAAATTATCAATACTGTTAACCAATGAAACAAGGGAGATAGAAAGGTGCCAATCATAAAGAATATAATAGTAAAAGTATTGCAGCATGTCACAATATCACAGGGAGGAAAGAAACAATATGTAGGTGTTTACTTCCCCAGGTCTCTCCTTGAGGGGTCACCATGGGCCAGCTCTGTCTGTAAGATGACCTCTCCAGATAGGCTCTCTGTCTTCAAGTTCAAATATCAAAGTCATCCTCTCTCTTGCCTTTTCAGGCACTCTTACTCTCCCAGGGTACTAATTTCATTATCCTTCTGGACCTATTTTAATACCCACCAACTAAGTTCATAGATTCAAAGCAAAAATTCAACTTTTGGAAAAGCGATATTAAAAATAATTTACTACCGGTGCGCCTGGGAGGCTCAGTCGGTTAAGAGTCTGACTTTGGCTCAGGTCATGATCTCATAGACCATGAGTTCGAGTCCCACATCAGGCTCTGTGCTGACAGCTCAGAGCCTGGAGCCTGTTTCGGATTCTGTGTCTCTCTCCCCAACTCGTGCTCTGTCTCTCTCTCAAAAATAAGTTTTTTTTTTAATTAAAAGTAAATAAATAGTAGTTTACTACTCCCAAAAAACAAGTGACCAGGGCCAGATAGATTTCCAGGGGAATTCTACCAAACATTTAAAGAAGAGTTAACACCTATTCTCTTGAAGTTATTCCAAAAAATAGAAATGGAAGAAAAACTTCCAAACTCTTTCTATGAAGCCAGCATTACCTTGATTCCAAAACCAGACAAAGACCCCACTAAAAAGGAGAACTATGGACCAATTTCCCTGATGAAGATGGATGTAAAAATCCTCAACAATCTATTAGCCAAACACATCCAACAATACATTAAAAAAATTATTCACCACGACCAAGTGGGATTTATACCTGGGATGCAGGGCTGGTTTACTATCTGCAAAACAATTAATGTGATTCATCACATCAATAAAAGAAAGGACAAGAACCACATGATCCTCTCAATAGATGCAAAGAAAGCATTTGACAAAAATACTGCATCCTTTCTTGATAAAAACCCTCAAGAAAGTAGGGATTGAAGGATCATACTGCAAGATCATAAAAGCCATATATGAAAGACCCAACGCTAATATCATCCTCAATGAAGAAAAACTGAAAGCTTTCTCCCTAAGGTGAGGAACAAGACAGGATGTCCATTCTAGCCACTGTTATTCAACATAGTATTGGAAGTCTTAGTCTCAGAAATCAGACAATACAAAGAAATAAAAGGCATCCAAATTGACCAGGAGGAGGTCAAACTTTCACTCTTCGCAGATGACACGATACTCTATATAGAAAACCCAAAAGATTCTACCAAAAAACTGATAGAACTGATTCATGAATTCAGCAAAGTTGCAAGATATAAAATCAATGCACAGAAATTGGCTGCATTCCTATATACCAACAATGAAGCAACAGAAAGAGAAATCAAGGAATTGATCCCATTTACAATTGCACCAAAAACCATAAAATACCTAGGAATAAATCTAACCAAAGAGGTGAAAAATCTATACACTGGAAACTATAGAAAACTTACAAAAGAAATTGAAGAAGACACAAGAAAAATGTAAAAATATTCCATGCTCCTGGATAGGAAGAACAAGTATTGTTAAAATGTCAATACTACCCAAAGCAATCTACAAATTCAATGCAATACCTATCAAAATAACACCAGCATTCTTCACAGAGCTAAAACAAACAATCCTAAAATCTGTATGGAACCAGAAAAGACTCTGAATAGCCAAAGAAATCTTGAAAAAGAAAACCAAAGCAGGAGGCATCACAATCCCAGACTTCAGGCTGTGTTACAAAGCTGTAATCATCATGATAGTATGGTACTGGCACAAAAACAGACACTCAGATCAATGGAACAGAATAGAAAACCCAGAAATGGACCCACAAACGTATGGCCAACTAATCTTTGACAAAGCAGGAAAGAATATCCAATGGAATAAAGACAGTCTCTTCAGCAAGTGGTGCTGGGAAAACTGGAGAGCAACATGCAGAAAAATGAATCTGGGCCACTTTCTTACACCATACACAAAAATAAACTCAAAATGGATGAAAGACCTAAATGTAAGACAGGAAGCCATCAAAATCCTCGAGGAGAAAGCAGGCAAAAACCTCTTTGACCTTGCCCACAGCAACTTCTTACTCAACACATCTCCAGAGACAGGGGAAACAAAAGCAAAAATGAACTATTGGGACCTCATCAAAATAAAAAGCTTCTGCACAGCAAAGGAAACAATCATCAAAACTAAAAGGCAACTGATGAAATGGGAACAGATATTTGCAAACAACATATCAGAAAAAGGGTTAGTATCCAAAATCTACAAAGAACTTATCAAACTCAACACCCCCAAAAAACAAACAATCCAGTGAAGAAATGGGCAAAAAACATGAATAGACACTTCTCCAAAGAAGACATCCAGATGGCCAACCAACACATGAAAAAATGTCAACATCACTCATCATCAGGGAAATACAAATCAAAACCACAATGAGATACCACCTCACACCTGTCAAAATGGCTAAAATTAACAACTCAGGCAACAAGAGATTTTGGCAAGGATGTGGAGAAAGAGGATCTCTTTTGTATTGCTGGTGGGAATGCAAACTGGTGCAGTCCCTCTGGAACACAGTATGGAGGTTCCTCAAAAAACTAAAAATAGAACTACCCTATGACCCAGCAGTTGTACTATTAGGTATTTATCCAAGGGATATAGGTATGCTGTTTTGAAGGGGCACATGCACCCCAATATTTATAGCAGCACTATCAACAATAGCCAAAGTATGGAAAGAGCCCAAATGTCCATCGATGGATGAATGGATAAAGAAGATGTGGTGTATATATACAATGGAGTATTACTCAGCAATCAAAAAGAATGAAATCTTGACATTTGCAACTACATGGATGGAACTAGAGGGTACTATGCTAAGCAAAATTAGTAAGTCAGAGAAAGACAAAAATCTTATGACTTCACTCACATGAGGACTTTAAGACACAGAACAGAAGAACACAAGGGAAGGGAAACAAAAATAATATAAAAACAGGGAGGAGGACAATACATAAGAGACTCTTAAATATGGAGAACAAACAGAGGGTTACTGGAGGGGTTGTGGGAGGGAAGGGCTAAATGGGTAAGGGGCATTAAGGAATCTACTCTTGATATCATTGTTGCACTATATGCTAACTAACTTGGATGTAAATTTAAAAAATAAACAAAAATAAAAATAAATATAGTTTACTACTAATAATTAGAATCCTAGGTAATACTTATTAAGATGAGATGTGTATGTTTAAGGGGAAACATTATTATTATTTTGAGGTAATTGATATGAAAAATGTGAATAGATTGTAAATCCACTGTCATTATCATAACGAATTTCAACCTTATACTTGTCAGTGAAAGAACAAGTAGAGTATAATTTTAAAATACCAAATTATCTGAATTCTGACTGATGACAAATAAAAGATGTTCAATAAATTAAAAACAATAAATTATCTTCTGCCATTTGTCATCACCTACTTATGTGTACAAAGACTGGGTAGACTTCTGATGTTAGGTCATAAAAGGCCACATAGGGTCTGCCTTGTTCACCGAAACACTTGCTCTTACATCCCTAAGCCATCAAGTGAGAAGACAACATGCTGGAGAAGCCACAATACTGCTCAGCAGAGCCAGCTGAACCCAGCCTTCTTCTGTCAACAGTAACTATCAAGAATCTGAGAATATCATTATTAATAGGTCTTGAAAGGGGATTGTGTATAGTCATTTCAAGCATAAGCTCTATATTAATAAATCATGATCATGATTACTCACTGCAGGTGGCAGAGTTTAGAAAACTGTTTAACAGTGTCTATTAAAGTTGAACATATGCATTCCCTATAATTTCACTCCTACATGTATTTCCAACAGAAATGTATGTGTATGTTACATATATAAGCACCAAAAGACATGTACTAGAATTTCAAATCAGAACTTCTTAGATTAGCCAAAACTGGAAACTACCCAAACGTGTATTGACAATAAATTGGATAAATAAATTATGTGCTATTGACAAAATAGAATACTAAACAACAATAACAATCTAACATGGAACAACATGAATGAATCTCACAATGTTGAAATAAGCTAGATGCAAAAGAATACATATTGTATGGTTCCATTTACATAAATTACAAAAACAGGCAACACGAAGCTATGGTGTTAGAAATCAGGATAGTGGTTACCTTTTAGGCAGGCAGCAGGTAATGATAGGAAGGCAAGGTTGGAGCACTGTATTGTTCTGCTTCTTGATCAGGGACCTGGTCAGGTAAGTGTGGTAGTTTAAAAACATATCCACTGACACTTTGACACTCCTACCATTAGAAGGTGAAGTACAATTTCCTCCTCTTTTATATGGGCTGGTCTTAGTGACTCACCTCCAGCAAACAGAATACACGGGAACTGACATTGCATGATTTCTAATGCTGTGTTAGAAAAGGCACTAGAGCTTCCACCTGGCCCTTTTCTTGGGATGCTCACCCTTGCTACCCAGCCACCATGCTATGAAAACATCAAAGAATTGCATGGAAAGGCTCTTTGAAGGTGCTCTGGTCACAGACATACCTAAGGTCACAGCTAACAGGTAGCAACAACAGCTAAACATGTAAGTAAAGGAGCCTTCAGATGATTCCAGTCCCCAGTCTTCAAGTTAACCTACCAAGCCTTGCCCAAATTACAAATTCATAAGCAAAATAAATATTGCTATTTTAAGCCACTAAGTTTAGCAGTAATTTGTTATGCAAATATATGTAACTGGAATACACAACAGGTGTGCTCACCTTGTAAAAATTCATCAAGCTACACAGTTATGAAATATACACTTTTCCTTATTATTATTATAAAGTTTGAATAAAGGTTTGAAATAAAAATCTTATCATGGATACAAGCTCAAGTTCCTCATCAGATTTTTAAATAGGTTTCATTGAGAAGTTTTATATAAATTCAAAGTTTTCTATCTTCCTAATATTTTTGCCTTTCCCTGCAATTACATAATATAAAGAAAATGTGATGCATTTTTCTCACCACGTCCAATATAGACACCTCCTAATCTCCATCAATTTACCCTTGTACACTGCCCAATTCTGATCATTTATCATGAATGAACGTAAAAAAAGTTGGGAAGCACTACTATAGCAAATATCTGCCCAGCACCATTCCCTCTTCTTTTGTTAATAGGATCTTACTGTCCTTTGGGGAACTCCCTGACTTCTGATCAATCAAGTTAGCTGAGACCTAATTGTTCAACTTTTCCTTTAATTCTATTATTCCTCACATCCTTCCAATAAATTTCTATTTTATTCAAGTTGGCAATATTTGGTCTCTAGTTTCTGCAACCAAAGACCACTTACTGATACATATCTCCAGTGCTAGCACACTGTCTGACATATAGTTGACAATGAAAATATATGAAATAAAATGTTTATAAAATGATATTGAACAACTGATTTTTGACAAAAGCACAAAGACAGCATAGTGGAAAAAGAATAGCCTTTTAAGATACATTGCCGGAACAACTGGGTATCCATATGTAACAAATATGAACCTGAATCCATGCCTTAAACCATAAAAAATTTTAACTCAAAATACATCACAGACTTAAATATACAGCCTAAACTGTAAAACTGCTAGAATAAAACATAGTAGAAGGTCCTTGTGAGCTTAGGGTAGGTAAATATTTCTTAGAAATGACACTAAAAGCACAATCTATAAAAGAACAGATTGGACTTTATTAAAATTTAAAACTTCTGCTCTTTAAAATTCTTCTGTTGAGAATGAAAAGGCAAGGCGCATACCACAATAAAATCTTTCCAAAGCATTTTTCTGATAAAGAACTTGTATCCAGAGTATATAAAGAACCCTCAAGACTGTAACCACCCAATTTTTTTTTTTTTTTGAGCCCTGTGTCTGGCTCTCTGCTGTCAGCACAGAGCCCACTTTGGATCCTCTGTCCCCCTCTCTCTGCCCCTCCCCTGCTTTCTCTCTCTGTCTCTCAAAAATAAACATTAAAAATATTTTTTAAAAGATGTTCAACATCATTAGGAAAACACATATTAAAACCACAAGATGCCACTACACACCTATTAGTATAGCTAAAATTAAAATCTGCTTGTAGATTTTTACCCAAGAAAAAAGGAAATATCTGTCCACTTAAAGACTTGTACACAAATGTTCATAGCAGCTTTATTAGTAATAGCTCAAAACTAGACATAACCCAAATGCCCACCAACAGATGAGCAGATAAGGTACACGACATCCATATAATAGAATACACTCAGCAATAAAAAAGGAATGAACTGTTGGTACACAGAACAACATGGACAAATGTCTAGACAATGATACTGAGTAAAAGAGATCAGACCAAAAAAAACAAAAAACTTCCTGATTCTACTTACATAAATTTTTAGAAAATGCAAATGAGTTCTACAATGACATGAAGTAGATCAGTGGTTGCTTACGTGTGGGAGGCAGGGAGGAATGCGAAGAAAAAATTCCAAAGAGGCATGAGGAAACTTGAGGATGATGGATATACTCACTCGACTAGATGATGGGGTATGTATATATGTCAAAGTTCATAAAATTACATACTTTAAATATGTACCACATATTATATGTCAATTATACCTCAATAAAGCTGTCTTAAAAAAAAAAAACCTGCAACTCAGCTGTCAGATTTTAAAGGAGCAGGAAGGAAGCAGAATGGAAATCTCAGTAAAAGGCCTCAGGTAGGTTTGTGAAGCTAAGGCTCAGCAGAGTTTAATGAGCCATCTCTCTGCTATTCTCCAGAAACCGTTGACAACCACCACTATTGGGTTCTGCTTTCAGGAAGAGAATAACCCAATCAGTATAAAATGAATTCCGTGTCTTGTGAGAGATTGCCAATTGAACATATAATCTACATTTACAAACATTTTTAAAGAATGTTCTACTTACAGGATAGTTATAATATCGAGAGTAAATGTTTTGCTATAAATACCAATACAGGCATACGAATTATTTAATCTCTCAGAGCCTCTCATTTCATCTATGAAATGCCACAAGAAATAAAAACAGGGAAACTAAAAAGAGCAGACTGTGCCAGAATTATTAATTCTTCCTTTGAGGGAAGAGCCTCTTTCCTCCCCCTGTGTTCTGAGAGATGTCCATTTCCTCCCATCACCCTGTGCAGTAATTTTATGTTGAGTAAGTCAAGTTTCTCTCCTACTTACCATTCTTCTTTCACTAGAATCCTTGAGAGAGGCCCACTAGGAAGGTCCCTGTCATACCCTTGACTAGTCTAGAAGGGATTCAACCTCCACCAGACTCAACTGTGACTGAGGACGACAATGATGTGTTGGACTGGATTTGAGCTGTCTGTATTGTATGCTTTGGAGGCTGGGTTTCACTTTCCAAACATTATTTGTTAAACAGTTGGTTGGGGAATATCTCCACAGCATTTGCATTTATAATAGCAGGTAAAGGTAATTTTTCAGGGTGGCCTGTGTTCTCCAGGAGCTAAGTCACATGAGCTTTGATTTTTTTAAGGGAGGACACAAGAACCAGGGCTTACTGAACAGGAATAGTGGTTGAGCCCACAGACTCTAGCATTAAGCAGCTCTGGCATCAATTCCCAGCTGTCACTTAATGTGTGATAATTTATCATTTCCAAACTTCATTTTTTTCATCTCTACAGTGGGACTAAAACTATCTAATTTCTATCAATTTTTATTAGCTTCCATTGTAAATTACAGCACCCCGCCAATTATTACCTCGACACTAAAAAGGGCAGTAAACATTAACACCAATTCAACTTTTCCTAACTATATACTTACATCAAAAGCTTGTATAATTATAATTTTCTGAGAAAATAAAAGCTTTCCCCTTCTGAATTAGGAATTTAAGATGACAAGACCCAGAAGCAAACTAAAATCAATGTCCTAAAAATGATACAAACCTCAAAAAGCCAGGCAGGTTTGCCAACAAAGCTCCGCCTCCATGCAAACCCTGCCCACTTCCGGCTGCCCCACCCACCCTCTAACACCGTAGCACCTCCCCTCACTGCAAGGTCCCGCCCCCCGCACCTGATCTTGGTTCCCATTGGGCAAATCTGGATGCTGTGTACACACCCGACACACGCACGTTTGGAGAGGGCGTCTTCGCGCCTGCGTAGCAGCGCCGTCAGGCGGCTGGGAACTAGGGACTGGGGGGAGGGGGGCCGAGGTCAGGCCGAATCTTCCTCCGTAATAAGAAGCTCCGCGTCCTGCGGTCCTGGCTCCGTGGGTCCGGTCGGATCCGGCCTGGGCGCTGGAGCTGCTGTGGCTCCCTCCGCGGCGGGTGCGATGGAGGCCGTGCCAGAGCCCAGCACTCACGCCGGGGAGGCCCAGACAGCGGGCGGTGCTAGTAGATGAGGCGGCGGCGGCGGCAGCACGGGCTCTCCATGAGCAAGCGGCGGCGACGACGGGTGCGGCGGCACCGGCGGTTTTCGGTCCCCGGGGAGGTACGAGAAGTCGGCTTCCTGGTGGACGGAGACTGGCCGGTGTGGGAACGCCTTCCGCGGCCCGGACCTCCCGCCAGTGCCCGCAGTCCCAGGCGCTTAGGGGAACACTGCCTGGCCGTGGGCAGGGGCGCCGAGCCGTATCACCTGCTCCTGGCTCAGGGACCTGCCAGCCCTGCGGGACCAGCCCTCGGTGCCAGGCCTTCGCCTGCGCGGAGGGCCGGGGGCGGGGTAGGCGTGTCCGGAGCGCGGGGGACGGAGGCGGGCGCCCACCGCGCGCCCAGCGGGCCCCTGCCCAGAGCCCCGCGCTGCTTCAAGGGGGAGCGCGTGGCCGTTTTTCAGATTATTTCGGGGTGCTGATTCGAGAGGGGACCCTTAGGACCGCCGAGCTCTTAGGGAATCCGGCATTCAGTGCCTAGGGCGAGTGGTCTGATCGTCACGATCAGCGTGGAATACAGATTGTCACCCTTGAAAATGACCCCAAAAGAAAGGTGTCGTTTTGCCAAGGAAAAAGAGGTCGGGGGAGTTTTCCAGGTTTATTTAAACTGGAGGGCCTGTTGAATCAGGACGATATTGCCAGCAGGATATGTCCTCCAGGGCTTCTAATACGGTGCCTAAGGAAACAGTCTTTGACGATGTGGAGAAATCTCAAGACAATTTTAAGTAAAGCTCTTTGCAGCCATTTCTCCGCCTTTTCTGCTCATTTTTGTTGTAATTTACTTTGTAACAAATCACCACGTTAATGCTGAAAGGATTAAGCGTCCTCTAGTTCTTCCAAGTCTCTCTACCCTGCACTTTCCCTCCCCGCAGAAAAAGGCTAGAGAAGTTAATTTCGTTACACGTACATACATATATATATATATATATATATATATATGTAAAAGTGTAGTTTAATTCTCTTAAGTATAACAATTGCTGTAAATATTACTTATTTGGTCATGTCTAAAAGATAATTTGAAGAAAAACAGATTTATGACTCCTTCACAATTTAACATTTGGGAATCAGAACTCAGGCTTAGACCTTGCTACAAAGTTCTTAAAACTTAAACAGAAATAAATGAAACCATGAAGGAAGTCACTTTTATTTTTAAAGTTTTGAATGCCATATATGTATTTTTTTAATCTGCTGGGGAAACATGTTAGTCCTATCAAGAAGAAACAGTTTGTGTTTGCCTAAGGCTCCAGATTTACCACGCCCTCTTATTCCTAAATGGTTGTCTAGAGCCAACAACATGTTACCAACTGTGTAAACTTCTACACTTAAGACTAAATATAGTGTTGAATATTTTGTAGTCCATAGCATCTTGCCTCAAGCCAAAAATACTGTGTGCCCGTGCATGTGTGTCTGCATTTAATATATTGTAGAACTGAATTTTTAGTCTGCTAGTATTGTAAATTTGGTTTGAATTTAAGTGTAAAACATTTTTTAATTGAAGTATAGTTGACATAGTGTTACATTGGTTTTAGGTGTACAACAGTGATTCAACAACTCTATGCTATGTGAACTTAATTTCTTACACAAATAAAACACATAGGTCTGCAGTATTGAGTACTGGATTTATGTTGTGCTTGGGAGTATGTGTGTGGCACTTGAAAAGTCAAAATAAGACATTGACCTCAGTCATGAATTGGTCTCTTCCTATTCTTCAGATGCTTTCCTTTTTCATGGAAATATGCTTTTCCATAAAAGTAACATTGAGAAACCCTATGATATTTTTAGTTTAGATATTTACTGTCCCAAGTAAAGCAGTATTTTCAATTCAGTTTCATTAGGACCTCATTCTTTAACTTTTTAAAACTTTGCTTTATATAACATACATTATGACACAAACATGTTTATAGAATACTGGCAAAGACTTTAAAAACAAAATGTTTAGCTAACCTCAAGGTTAGGGGAAGGATAAATAACAGTTTAAATAGGGTGGACGTCCCTGTTCATTCCCAAAACGTACGGAGAGGAGAATCAGATTACTTACCAAGTTCTAAGTTAGATCTTCATAGCATGGTCTCTGCAGTTAGGATTATAGGGTATCCAGCATGGTCCTAAGTTGCAAGTGAAAATCCCAAAGTGCATAGAAATGATTTTTGTATCAGCTGTGGCAATGATTCAGTTAAGTACTGTGGATTACTTTTCATATGAGGTCTCTAAAAGATAATTGGCCATTATTCTGTAGCTGAACTAAGAATTCCATTATAGCAATTTCATAAGTGGAACCATACATATTAAAAAGGAAATGAAGCACAGCTTGTATTTTGAAGGGAGGAGAAAGAGGTTTACATTAGGAATACACCCACCCAAATTTAGATTGCATCTTCAAAAGCTCTGTTTTCATTTAGGACTTATTTATTTCAGGGTCTTCCTATAGCAAAGATAAAATCTGCAGTATAATTAGTGTAAAAGTCTATCATGTGCTCATCCTATACCTCAAAAAAGATCGTGCTTCCAAATGGTCTTTCCAGAGACCATGCATATTGCCAATATGGCAATTCTGAGCCAATTCTGGCTCAGCTAGAATTGTTTTAAATTTTTTCATTATATTGGTAGGCCTTCTAACCAAATTTAATTTGAATTTTTTTTAAGATTTTATTTTTAAATAATCTCTGTACCCGACGTGAGGGTTGAATTTACAGTTGGAAGATCAGGAGTGGTATGCTGTACTGACTGAACCAGTCAGGCACACCTAATTTGAATGTTTAGAGAAGTTTGTTTTGATTTGAACACATCTCAAAAATTTAACATATAAAGTCACAAATTTACATGTTCTATTTTTAAACTTTTGAAATGCAGGATGAAGACACTGTTTGAAGAGATCAAAGCATCAATTAAAAATAACTATAACCAAGATCGCTCATTTTGGAGGCCTGTTCTTCCTTGGGGAGGTGTTTTTACTATCAAAGCTGGCCGCAAAGCAGTATCCTGTACGCCACTTTATGTTGAAATAAGACTGAAAAATACCTGCACCATAGATGGATTCTTGATGTTACTATATGTCATTCTTAATGAAAATGAAAATTTCCCCAGGGAGCTCTCTCTTCATTTAGGTAGAGAGTTTGTAGACTGTTTCCTTTACTTAATGGACACCTACAGTTTCACAACTGTGAAGCTACTTTGGATTTGGGACAAGATGGAAAAACAGCAATACAAATCTGAAGTTCATAAAGCTTCATTAATAATTGATTTATTTGGTAATGAGCATGATAATTTTACAAAAAATCTTGAAAATCTCATGTCTACCATACAAGAGAGTTACTGTTCCAACTGGCGATGCCCAACTCGAGTACAGGAAGATCAGCAACGCACGATTAATATAAAGTAAGTTGCTTTAAAGTGTCACTCTTAGCGAAAATAATACAGTTTTTAAATGAATGTTGCTATAAGTAAATAAGTATAGTCAGAGCACTTTCTAAAGTACAGACCTTGTGTAGTTACTTACACATGGTAACCACACAAATGCAAGACTATAGTAAGTCCCATGACAAGTGTTACTATTTATTAAATCCAAATATCTTGGAATTGACTTTATAAAACCAGCTAGTAATTATTTCACTGGGAAAGTAATGAATTAGTATGAAAAATGTTTTACTCTTGCTTTGAATTTGCTAATATGAGTGTGTAGATAATTAATTTTTGGGGTCATAAATGTAACCTCTTGAAGAATATTTAACACTATATTGAAATGTGTCACCCCTTGAATGGATTTCTGTTGGGTAGGCTATTTCTACATGAACAAGAAGATTGAAAGTATTTCAGAGGCGCCTGGGTGGCTCAGTCCGTAGAGCTTCTGACTGTTGATTTTGGCTCAGGTCATGATCCCAAGGTTTGTGTGATGAAGTCCTGAGTTGGGCTTCTCACTGAGTATGTAGCCTGCTTAAGATTTTCTCCCTCTCTCTCTCTCTCTCTCTATCTCTCTCCCTCCCTCCCTCCCCTTCTCTCTCCAACTCACACTTTCTCTAAAAAAAAAAAAGCATTTCTTCATGTCATGGCCAGGACATAATTAGAGACTGAAACCCTAAACTCAGAATCTTCGTACCTGGAGAGGACATGAATGTGAGGAGCTTTTTCCCTGACGAGGAGAGGTGCTGATAGCCTACTGAGTATTTTTGGCATCGAGAGAGAAGGCATACCTCCAGGCTGGTAAATGATAGGGAAGAAGGCCAAACTGGCAAGCCCTAGTGGAGTGTTGGGAAACATTAAAGCCCCCAGGGCACATTAGCTGGAAAAGGGATAACTGTCAGTAGAAAAACAGGACAGAAAAACAAGCCCAAACACATTGTTGTCAGAAAGTGTATTTGGCCCTGTGGTTCACAAAAGCAGCCTAATAGATGTTCCCTTTTGAGAATATACAGTACATACCCTAACTTACTAGATTCACATTTCTTTATAACATATTTAGTTTAATATTATCACATCATGCTACTTAGGGAAAGCTGAAGATACTCTTTTTAGAGTCTGCCAGCGAGTATCTCTCTTGTTCTGAAATACACTTGGTCCGTTTGCCTGTGTTACTGATACGATGACACTGATTTTGAAATCTCTATCCCGGAAAAAAGTTTTGTTATTCTAATTTTTTTAATGTTTATTAGAGAGAGAGAGAGAGAGAGAGAGAGAATGAGCAGGGGGAGGGGCAGAGAGAGAGGGAGACACAGAATCTGAAGCAGGCTCCAGCCTCTGAGCTGTCAGCACGTGCCCAACATGGGGCTTGAACTCATGAGCCGTGTGATCACAACCTGAGCTGAAGTCGGATGCTTAACTGACTGAGCCACCCAGGCGCCCCAAGTTTTGTTATTCTATAATAAACTAAAAAGCATTTTAGAAATTTGTTTCTTCAAAAACTAATATCAGTTTATATATGTTTTGAAACATAATGATTTATAATCCTATATTAATACTATTATTTTAAGCTTCTCAATAAAATATTTTTTGTCATACTGTTTATATTCCATGTAACTTTTTAAGGCTTTTGCCTTTATTTAAAACAATCTCTGAAGTATGTAGCAAGAAATTTTTTAACAAATCAGGTTAACTGAAGCCAACAATGCTATAACTTGCATTTAGTCATGTAACTGGCTGCTTTCCTGATTCTGGGTCCTACCTTTCTTCCCCTAAGACCAGAATCTGCTCTACTGAAATCTCTTGAAAAAATTTTAAAGTAACAACTGCATATTTCAGGATCAGTTTACAGAAGGATTTGATGTTTTTTGGAAAGCTTCATGCATTAATGTTTATTAAGTTCAGCTGATTTCCTATAATTATAACAAAGGTGAAAAACAGAGGTTATACTTTTATATTTGGTTTGCTAATAATGAATTGACCTGTAAAATTTGCTATCCTAATAATGTATTTACATGAAAAATGTCAAAGCAGTTCTTACATGCGTTTTTAATTGTTGTAGTCCTCCCCAAGAAATTCCTCATGGAAACTTGATACGACTGGCTGTGGATGAGTTATTCTGTTCCAGGATTGAACTGTGTGAAGAGAGTGGGTGAGTATATGAGAGACATTTAAGATGAAAGTATTTATGTTTTTTATAAAGAAACCTGAACAGATATGGTCTTTGGTGTTAATACTTTATGAAATAGCAACTCACAAGTATTTAGGAAGCCTAACGTTTTTTGAATCTTAACACCTACCGTAGTTTACACTGCTATTTTATGCTGTGTTGTCATTATCAAATATCACTATATAGAATATTATTCTACATTTAATTGATGAATACAAAGCAAATGCCTTTTCTTTTCTTTCCCCACTGCTGAGTAGGTACAATAAAACCTTGGTTAACCGGAACCCAGCTAATCGGACCCTCAATTAACTGGACTTTTTTCTGCATTCCTCATTTAGGACAAAGAGGTAAATGGCAACCAAAAAATTCAACATAGTTAAAAAATTCAAAAGGGGCAGAACATATTCATCCCAGTCGCTTAACAATTTCTATATCTTCAGAAATGTACAATGAGAGTTAATATTTAGAAGGATGATCTTACAGCTAATTAATCACAAGGGAAGAATAAAATACATTCAGTTAATTGTACTTAAGTCCAGAAACTAGACTAATGTATTTTAACAGCAAACACTGAAACACAATGGTTTTCTGATTAACTTTAGTCAGTAACATTTGGGAACCAAAATACTGTGCTCTGAGTATTCCGGTTAATCGAGATTTTACTGTATAATTGTGTATGTTATATTCTGATCCACATGCTTAATATGTAATAGTGCTAAGAAAACAGAATTTGTTTCATCCTAATGGCAAAAGGATGCAATTAGAGAATTTTATGTAATATAAAAATGACTGTAAGAGTCATATTATTTACCTCTGCCATTATTCCTTGAAACCAGCTGAGAGAGAAAAAGCAAATGTATCTCTACATAAAAATAAAAGCTTTTATATCAGTTCAAAAGACTACATGTTTTTATAAGCTTAGGAAAAAGATAGCTAGCTTTTCCTGGAGTTTTGCAAGTATATGACTTCTTGTATATAGAATCTCACAGCTGATAAGCTTCTGGGTATAGGTATATAAGATACTATTGTAGCCACACCATTACCCATGCCTAAAATAGATAATTATGCTTATTAGGAAATTAAGTAATTAAGACAATCCAGAAGTGATAAAAGGCAGTTTTGCTTTAAGTGTAATAAAGTTCATGCCTATTTTCAATTTTAGATGTGGTGGCTTAAGAGAATTTTCCCAGCGAGTTTTCTGCCATGGGGCACCCCCTTTTGTTGTCTTAAATATGCAGCATTGGAAATCTGAAGATCTAGCATATGTACCATATTACTTGGATTTATCTGATCACAAGTAGGTGTTTTCCTATTTGGTTTATGAAACTAATAAAAAATACATTTATTTTCTATTTTTCTGCTATCCCATCATGATTGTGACGAGCCCTTAAGGTAATATTGTTGAAAAAAATCATAGCTATCTCTTTTTTTTTTTTTTTTTAGTGTATTTTTTTTAAGTTTATTTATTTTTGAGTGAGAGAGAGAGAGAGAAAGCAGAGGAAGGGCAGAGAGAATCCCAAGCAGGCTATGAGCTGCCAGAGCCCAATGCCGGGCTTGAATTCATAAACTGTGAGGTCATGACCTGAGCTGAAATCAAGAGTCAGACGCTTAACCTGAACCACCCAGGTGTCCCGTAGCTCTCTCTAATTGTGTGTATCCTGAGTAAGATTAGAATCTACTAATCTGTAGATTAGTAGGAGTCAGTCACTGGCAGTGTGCACAGTGGTTGGACTATGGAATAGACAGAATTGAGTTCAAATCCCAGCCCCACCTTTTACAAGCTATGTAACCGTGGGCCAGAACTTAACCAGCTTACACATCAGTTTCTTATTCTATAAAACACTGCTGACAGTACCTATCTGGTTCATAATTGTGAAGATTTAATGAGATAACACATGTAAAGTGTTTAGGATAGTACCTGACACATAGTAAACAGTAAATACTATTACTTGTATTTCAAGTCAAAGTAGTATATAGTAGGAGGTCATCATTTAAACAAAAAATATTACTTTCAATATCAGAGATGAAAATATCTGCATTCAAATTAGGACATACAGTCTCAACTTTTTGCCTTTGAAAGGCTTTTTGTGTGTGTGTTCTCTTATGTAACCAAACGATACAGATTATCGTTAATCTGTTAAAGTGTTTTTCAAAATTCCTCAATTGTACAATTTTTTAAATTCTTAAATATTTTACTTCAAATTACCAATTATAGCACATGATTTTTACAGATGGATATCATTTTTAGGGACTAGAATGCAAACAATATCGATATTTTTATTCCTTAATTAAGAATTGAAGGAATATTTATCAAAGAACAAAGTATTATCTTTTTTGCTATACTTTGTCTTTTAATTTGTAGGTATTTGTTGGAAGGTGCCACATTATTTAACAAAGAGGAACATCATTATTCTGCAGCTTTCCAGATTGATGGACATTGGATGCACTATGATGGCCTCAGAAATGTGAATTTAATTTTGTTAAATAAACCCCCAGAGTTTCTCCTCTTGTCATCATTGGTTTATATTCGAGCAACAGAGAAATAAATATAGACTGATGCTAAATTAAATTGTTTTCCCTCCTGCCCATGCTCCCCCAGATGAAGGGCTTTTATTTTGTAAATACTTGGTATCCAAGGAAATAGTTGAACTATACTAGTTTCAGAGGTGTATTTTTCCAGTGTTTAGCCCCAGGTAAATATTATATATACAGAATCTATGCAAAAATGTTTGTATTTGTTTTTTCTATGTCCTGGGTTATTTTTATACAAGCATAACAAGCATATATTATGTTGAAATAAAATGTATCTTGTAGCCTTTGTATTTTTCATTTATATGTACTCAAAGGATTTTTGCAGTTCTGTCCTTGAATCTAAGAAAATACTTCATCATTTGAATTCTCAATTTTTCTTTTTGGATATTCAAATAAAACCTGGTTACAAGTCAGTATTTCAGTTTATATAAATTTAACAGTTCAAAGTGTATCTGACTATATTTTTTGCCCTACCTCACTAAAATCCAAAGTGCACTGTTGGATCTAGTATGGATTTGAATGTACAACTTATAGATGGCTTAGTCTTTTTTACTTGTTGATTTGCCTAATTTTCCTGCAATAGGTTTTAAAAATACTTTGGTGAGAATATTTTTCTGGGCTTGAATTATTTCTCTATAATGGCAAATTACTTTAACCACTTGCTAAAGTATTATATACCTGCCAGCAAATTTTAAGTGTCAACTAAGCTCCCAAATTTAATTAAAGTTACTGTTACAAGTAAATTATATAACATAACTAAATGTAATGGAAATCCTCTAATAAAAACCTATTCTGAAGATAAGACAACTATAAAAAAATATTAGGCAACTGGATGTTTACTAATGTTGGATTAACAATAGAAATGTACTTTAAATATATATTTAAGAGAAAACGGTGTCTGGAATATTTTTTGTCCTAGTAAGTCATATTGGCACAGAGAAAAAAAATACTTAACATTTTTGGAGTAACAAAATGCTGGCTTCCTTGTAAGTAGTAAACTGATAGCATGAGGGTTTGATTTGCAATATAAATCACAAGAATTTTGTAATTATCAGAAATTATGTTTGTTTTCAAAGACCCTAAGATCTCTCTTCCTATTACAGTTTTAAGGGAAAAAATTAAGTATTATTCTCAAGGGAAAATACTTTTTGAAATTTATTATTATTCACTTTAGTGTTTAATTTCAGTAAACAGTCTATCTTAGATTTTGGGTTGGGATTGAGTGTAGTATATTTGGAGATTTCTACATGATAACACAGTTCACTGCCATATACCAAATTTAATTCAACAAATTAAGTCAGTCTTACATTGGCTTGGTGCCATGTTGAAGTAGCTTACAGAAGAATTACTAAATGTGAGTGCAATGTTGCTGAGAATGCCTCACTTTGAGCAAACTGTGAAAATTGCATCTTGCGCAAGATAAAAAAAAATAGCAATTTATTTTACAAAAAAAATCTATGCTAGAGTTTATTTAAATAGTCCCCACCATGTATTTAAATAGGATTTTATTTACAGCAGACTTTTGTGGGGATACCTTATTGCATGAATCAAAATATACAACAACACAAATATTAGCATATACATAAGTGGTTCATTAACATAATTATTCCTAATGCAGATTATTCTTTTAAGAATTGCACTTTATTTGGAACAATACTAATTTATCACAAAACAATGACTTACCTACCTCACAGGGTTGTTGTGAGGATTAAGATGTTTGTTAAAATCTTGACTACCTTAAACATGCTAATAAAGATATATTTTTTCTACCTCTTTCATATACAGCAAGTCTCCCAGATTCTCTTTACTAATGAAGTTTTTAGATATCTTTTTTAAGTTATTTATTTGGGTAGTTGCTCCTATCAGTAATAGACTTGATGTGTAAAGGAATTTAAGTATGCCTTCTGGACCTCAAGATAGTTGGATTTTAAGGATAATAAGTAGTTTATTGTTACAGTAGTGGTTGGTTGGTAGAAAGAAGCAATTATCCTCTGCTGACCAAATAGTAGAAAATGGGTGAAAAATAATTAAATGGCATTTTCTGTAGAATGTGAAGGTGAAGGTATGGAAAATTCTTTATAACCTGAAACATCCTTAGAAAAATCATAATACAGGGGGGCACCTGGGTGGCTCATTCATTTAGTCATCTGTCCGACTCTTGATCTCAGTTCAGGTCATGATCCCATGAAGTGGGAATGAGCCCCAGGTTGGGCTCTGTGCTGGCAATGTAGAGCCTGCTTAGGATTCTCTCTGCCCCTCCCCTGCATTCTCTCTGTCTCTCTCTGTCTCTCTCTCTCTCTCTCTCTCTCCCTCCCTCTCTCAAAAATTAAAAAAAAAAAAAATCAGAATACAGGGGCAACTGGGTTGGCACAGTTGGTTAAATGTCCGACTTCAGCTCAGGACATGATCTCACAGTTTGAGTTCAAGCCCTGCATTGGGCTCTCTGCTGTCATCACAGAGCCTACCTTGGATCCTTTGTCCTCCTCTCTTTGCCACTCCCTGCTTGCTCTCTCTCAAAAATAAACATTAAGGAAAAAAAAATAGGAATACTGAAGCAGGGGGCAGTGAAAGATAGGAAATAATACATTTTTAAATGCCAAAATCCATAACTATACTTATGGGAAGAGCAAAAATGATTTTAAAACCCCAGCCTATGTCAAAGGGGGATAAGGTACAAACAAAGCAAATTTAAAGAATAATGTCCAAGTTCTTTGCAGCAAAAGAAACCTTTTACCCCCAATTTAGCAAATAATCTTATATTTATCCTTCAAATATTATTAGGGTTGATTTAATATCTGAGGCATTGTCACTGGATCTGATCCAACCAATGAGGACAAACTAAAGATAACTACCACAGGCATGCTTACTAGGGTGACTCCCATGTTCCATTCCCTTCTTAGAGTATGAACAAACAACTAAGCTATATAAGCAGATAACTCCTATGACACAAAAAGCTATACATGAGCATATCAACAGTTTAGTTTTATAATTAAATGATTAAATGATATTTAATTATTTGAAAATAATTGTAGTGTGCTATAGGCATAAAGGGTAAGCAGTTCATGCAAAAATGACTGCAATTATTGCTGCTGAATTACAGCCAAAGAAAACATTTATATTCTCATTTTCCTTTGTCAATGCTCTAACGTTTAAAATCAGCACCAAAATTTTCTGCCTTAAAAGCTACAATCACACAGCTTTTGAAATTCATTGCAATGACTTAATGCCTTACTAACAGGGGTTCCTACCCACCCAACTGGCCCCAGGGTTCACTATCTGGTCATGTAGACAGCCTAAAATTTAATTTGATCCCAAAGAACACAACATTTGACTCTTACCTTAAGTTGAGGAGGAAGATAATGGGGAGGCCTCTGGAGCTAGATGATTTCTTTACATGCTGATTTCTACCAAGAATGTGTATTATATTATTTACCCTCAGTGAGAAATCAGTTCCATAGTCCATCCATTGTTTTCTCAGTGATGTCTTCTGCAAGGTATCAAGAGGACTATCACTTGAAAAAGTGAGCTTCCCCAGCAGGACCCTCAAAAATGATGTGGAATGGAAGAGCAGCTTGGAGAGCAAATGTGAAGACAAGGTAGCCATAATAGTTTGTATGCTTATTTACAGTTTCATGACTTGCTTGTTTTCCCTTTGAATTTTGCAAAGTCTCATTTTTAATATGATTATAAAAATAATACATAAGCCAATTTAAAACTCAGTAAATCCAAAAAAGAATAAAGAAGAAAATGATCATCCATGATTTCTCCACCCAGTGATCATCATTAGTTCACACTAGTAAAGCCTTTTTGAAAAGTCCAGCGTAGCTTCATAGTACTAAAGAGAATCAAGAGCCAGGGGGTTAGGGCTTCGAAGAAGTGTATGCTCTTGGGGGCCAGCATAGTGGTAAGACAAGTTATCAACATGAGAGGAAAGTAAAGACTCTGAAGAAAAGTGCTGTGGCCACCTGTTCAGATGTTTCTTCCTGCCTGAACATGTGCTTTTAGAAGCTTTCATCTTCCCAAACCTTCAAGAACTAATTATTTTATTTTATGGAGGATGTCATTTCTCTACACTCCTCTACCAACATCTCACAACTAGTATCCCAGGTGCGAGAGTCAGGAAGCAAGGCCCTGGTGGTATAAATTGTCCCGAAACAGATACAGCTAAACAGATTTTGTTTCTCTGTTAATCTAATGGTATAACAAAGAAAGATTAAAATAGAAAGATTAAAATAGACTGAGCATAATTAGCTTGCTTTAAGGGTAGAGTAGGAAGAAAGCATAGCGAGGGAGTTTGTGAAAAGCAGGCACAATAAATAGTTCTGCATCTCCAACATTTGGGAATTTTAGGTCAGAAAAAAAGAAGAGGAAAGGAGGCAGCAGGAAGCACAGAAAAGCTGACTTGTGCTCAGCTCAAGGAGAGACCAGGTTAAGGTTTGGAGAGCATAACTGGCTGGCTAGAGAAGTTTTTACCCGAGCAGGCTAAGCTTGATTTAGGGGCTACAAGCTAGAACAAGTTAATAACAGACATTCTCTGCAGCATTTATATAATACATACATACTATCTACTATTTGCTAGTTGAATTGGGTACTATTTATGCCCTGGAGGCAAGTACATGTCTAGAAAAAGGGAAGGATGAGTGAATCAATGATGACTGTATAGAAGGAAGTGCTATGGCAGGGGCAGTACCTCAGGCTTACAGAGAGAGTACAGAGGAAGGGTAGCTCTACATGATAATCTGCTGTGAGGTCTTTGAAACGGGCCTTCCACAGTTGCCTGCCTAGCATCCCTGGAGGAGGTTTGTAGAGGAAAAAGACTAAGGATTGCCTAACTTGTGCTTCCAAGGGTAATGGTGAGGTCTCATTATCTCTGCCTCTACCTTCAAAGCCTAACCACCTTTAATCTCCATTAGAAAGCTATAAATCCTAAAATTAAAGAGAAAACAAATTTCAAACATCATCAAGTTTAAAAAGGAATTTATTGTAGCTAAAGTATTCCATGGGATTAATAATGTCAAATATTTTCTACTTCTGGTAGAAGGGAAGAGACTTGAGGAAACTGAGAGAACCATTGGGACTGGTCTTCTTTCAATACTTGGGGAATCAGCTGTCAACTGGACTTATGGAGGGACAGGAAGGGGGGGGGGTGGTCATTCCCAACTCCTGCAGTTTTTCTACATCAACACGAGGGGGCAGAAGCTCCTCAGTATGGAACGTGAGAAACCGAGGAAAGAGCCATACCTGAACTTTTTGGCCTTAAAGTATTAACCTACTTTATAATTTGGGTGAAGGAAATCCAGTTTTCCTTTTTTTCTGTGACACTGTACACATTCATTTAAAATAACTTTTTTAATGTTTATTTTTAAGAGAGAGAGAGAGAGAGCCAGAGAGAGACTGGGGCGGGAGGGGGTGCAGGGGCGGGGGAGGGAGACAGAAGCGGAGACACAGAATCTGAAGCAGGCTCCAGGCTCTGAGCTATCAGCACAGAGCTTGATGTGGAGCTCTAACCCACAAACCATGAGATCGTGACCCGAGCCGAAGTCGGTCACTTAACCGACTGAGCCACCCAGGCCCCCTGGCACTGTACACATTCACAGCTTGGGAATAACATCTTTGATGAGGTTGGCTATACTCTGCCAACAATACCCCAGCTCAAATAATATTTGCAAATTGACTCCCAGGTTTCGTCATCTACTTCCTCAACTCCTGTAGTTTCCACACTCCCCTCCACTTTCTTCACCTCTGAAAGGATTAGGAACACCTGTCCCTAAAGAGCTTACAGAAATTCCAGAAGACCTGATTCAGAATTGACATTTTTCACCCATGAGAAAGTTCATGGAATTGTAGGCTTTCGGGTGAATCTCATATGATCACATTACCACTGGATCATCTCTATTTTTTTTTTAAGTTTATTTATTTTTGAAAGAGAGAATGTGTGAGTGGAGAAGGGGTAGAGAGAGGGAAAGAGAGAGAATCCCAAGCAGGCTCCACACTGTCAGCACAGAGCCCAATGTAGGGCTTAAACACACAAACCATGAGATCATAACCTGAGCCAAAGTCGGACATTTAACCAACTGAACCACCCAGGCGCCTTGGATCATCCCTATTATTATCAGTTCTCAGTTACTAATTTTTCATGCTATCAAGGAGAGAGAGGTAAGAGTATACCTGTTAAACACCTAGACTCTGAAGCAGATTGCCTGGGTTCAAACTTGGATTCTGGTTGTGTGGCATCAGGCCTGTTACTTAACCCCTCTGTTCCCGAGTTTCCCTACTGTAAGATGGAGATAATAATAGAATATATCTCACAAGTTTGTGGGAGGATTTTAATGATTATGATTAGAACTTAGTGCCTGGCAGAGAATAAGCACCATGAAAGTATTATCTACCATTATTGTTGATTCCTCTTTCTATATTTTATTAAGAAATAAAATTAGTAGATACGTAGTGCTACTGCAGAAAATGAACTAACATCTGTATGAATATCTCAAGTTTGTTGCTGAAAATAATTGCTGGTATTTCTGTGGCAATTAAGCTCATGGAAAAAAATTATAATATTAAAAGAGTAAAAGAATGTTAAATTCATGAATTAGTTTGAAATGGAAAAACAAAGGAAAAGTACAAATGTTGGAGGAAAGTAAATAGTTTAAATTTCCCTCGATACTAAATAATACCTATGAAATATCACATCTTATTTCTGCTCAAAACCATTTATCCACCAGGTACTGTCCAAAATAGTTTATCTGCCATTGGCTCTAAAAGTTTTTGAGACATAGTCCTCTATTCATTGGGAACCACCTACTCTCTTAGATTCTAACACCCCTGCCTATATAAACTTCTAACTCTAACTGGCCTCATTAGCACAGTAGGCAGCATGTTACTCTCAAACTATTAACCCTCCTTAGGGCACACACAAGAATATCCTTTAAAAGACTTTCTTCCTGATTGGGATGACAGAAGTGATTGGTCTATCCCTATGTAGATCTTGCCATACTTAGTAAGGGATTTAAAGATTTTCATATACTTGAAAAATAAGAAGCTTCCTTTATTTCATTATATTTTAATGTTATACATAATTAGAGCTGAAAAGAACCTGAGGCCAATAAGACCATTGGTAGGTAAATTAATAAAACAGCGTATGAGATACTCTTGTCTATTGTTGATGGGAATGCAAAATGCAACCTCTTAGAAGAATTGAGAAGTTTATGGACTGAATGTTTCTGTCTCCCTAGCGCTCATATACTGAACCCCTATCTCTTCCTTGTAATGGTGTTATAAATTGGGGCCTTTGGGAGGTGATTAGTATTAGATGAAGTCCTGAAGATGGAGCCCTCATGAACAGGATTAGTGTCCTTAACAAAAGTCATGAGAGAGCTTGATTCCTCTCTACTCTCCGCCATGTGAAGATACAATGAGAAGTGGGCAGATTGCAACCCTGAAGAGGGTGTGACCAGAACCCACCATGCTGGCACCCTGATCTTGGACTTCTAACCTCCAGAACTGTCAGAAATAAAGTTCTGTTATTTATAAGCCACCCAGTCTACAGCATTTTGTTGTAACAGCCTGAAATAACTAAAGCAGGCAAAATTATGTATCATCTATGCTTTGGCTCAGCAATTCCACTTCTAAAAATCTATGCCCAAAAACACACAATGACAAATGCACAAGGACATTTTTCATTGTGACATTATTTATAAGTGCAAAAGTCTGGCAACAACCCAATGACCATCAGCAGGAGACTACTTCAAAGTTCTGTAGTATATCCACACAGTAAGGTACTAAACAATTGTAAAAAAAAGATTAGGAATTATCTCCATACATTGATATGGAATCTCCAGAATATATTAAGTAAAAAAAAAAAAAAAAAAAAGTTGAAAATATACTGTCTTTTTTGTAAGGAAATAGGGAAAGGGGTATATTTATTTTTCAATGAAACCAACATCTAATAAAAATGATTACCTATAGAGGAATAAAAATGAACAGGGTGGAAAATATGGAAATGCAGACAAAACTTCTGGGAATGCATCATCTCATATAGTTTCAACTTCAGGATCAAATAAATATTTTATGTAATTAGAAAATAAAATTACATCCAAATATATATACCTAAATATTAAAACCTGAATTTGAGTAACTTAACTGTATAAATCAATCATGCTTTACTCAAATAAAAATATTTTATTTAACTCTAAAAACATTGCTTTTAGAAGCGCCTGGGTGGCTGAGTTGGTTAAGCATCTGACTCTTGATTTCAGCTCTGGTCATGATCTCTAAGTTCATGAGTTCAAGCCCCACTTCAGGCCCTGCCCTAAGAGCACAAAGCCCACTTGGGATTCTTTCCTTTCTCTCTGCCCCCCTGCTCACGCTCTCCTTCCCTCTCTTGAAATAAATAAAGTTAAAAAACGGTAAAAATGTTTTTTAAGTAAGCCCCAGGCCCACATGGGGCTTAAACTCCCAACCCCGAAATCAAGAGTCACATGGTCTACCAACTGAGCTGGCCAGGCACTCCTAAAAGCAGTGCTTTTAACGTTTACCCTTGTGAAATATATCCTAAGGTCAAAAGAGAATCACAGGGACTCTTAACTGCATTCGCTGGCCCTATTTATGCCATCACTGTTATTTTAAAACTATTGTTAAGTGTGTTTAAGATAAATCAAATAGGTAATTATGCTAATGTTGACAGAAACCAAGATTTTCAGGCTAAGAAAAACATTAAAATCCAAGAATTTAAATAAAATCCCTTTTCTCTCTTTTGAAATAAAAAAGGAAGCATTTCCTGACTCTACCTATTGAATAGCCTATAAACAATAACAACTGAGTAGCAGAAAGTACCACCAGCACAACACTGGAATCTAAAATACCACTTCCCAGCAAAAAAGTGCCAGGGACCCTTGAAGAAATGGCTGGTTCTAGATCTGAGGAAGAAAATGTGGAAGAGCCAAACCACAATGATGTTTCAATTTGATACCTGAACTGTGGTTACATAAGAGAAGGAATATCCTTATTCCTAGGACATACATGCTGAAGTATTAAGGGATAAAAGAACATAATGTGTGGTGTCTACTTTTGAATCGTTCAAAACAATAAGAGAAAGGTGATAAAACAAGTGTGGCAAAATGGTAAAAAAACTGGTGAACTTTGGAAAAGGTATTTCAGAGTTCTATTATTCTTACAACTTCTCTATAAGTTTGACATCGTTTTAAATCATGTCAAAATAATTTTAATAAAATTTTTTAAAAGCAAGATTTTCAGTGGAACTTAATGGAGGTATCCACTGGACTAAGGCCTATTAATTGAAACACACATATTGAAAGGAATATATAAAGCATGGTAAATTCATGATACTTGATCACCTTTAGAGGTTTCTAGGGCGTCAATTCATTAAAGATTGAAAAGAGAATGAATCAAATATTTCCCCCAACCTTTCCTTATAGGCCTTATCTCAGGGTAACCAAGTATGTGATAAGGAAGTGTTTTCCTTTATAGGATTCCAACTAATAAATGCAGGAAAAAAAATGACAGAGAATCACTATTTTGCAACTTAACATAATAATGGATCTGGCAGGGGCACCTGGGTGGCTCAGTTGGTTTGGCATCCAACTTCACCTCAGGTCATGATCTCACGGTTTGTGAGTTCGAGCCCTGCATCAGGCTCTGTGCTGACAGCTCATAGCCTGGAGCCTGCTTCAGATTCTGTGTCTCCTTCTCTCTCTACCCCTCCCCCACTTGTGCTCTGTCTCTATCAAAAATAAATGTAAAAAAAAAAAAAAAAAAAGAAAAAATAATGGATCTGGCAGTAGTTGTTAGTTGTTAATAGCTGCAAAAAACAATCAAGTGAAGAATTTGATGGGGGACTTGATAATGGAGGGGTCAGGTTGACAAGGACTAAATGAAAGCCATGATTAACGTTAGCATCACTAATAGTGGGATAACCAGACATAATGTACCTCAGATGCAATGTAATAGGAAGAATACGCAGCATCAACTACACTTAGCAAAAAAAAAAAAAAAAAAAAAAAAAAAAGAAGGGAAAGAAGGGAGGAAGGGTGGGAGGAAGGGAGAAGGGAGGAAGGAAGGTATGGAAGGGGGAAGAAGAAAAAAAATTTAATCAAGACTCTATGGTCAACTATGAGAAATTTGAAGACTAAGACAATAGCTAAACAATACCACAAAAAGCAATTAGCCAAATCTAGAATGTGGGACAAGCTACTAGACAAATGATCTCATTTGTTCACAAGTATATGGCATGAAAAGGGAGAGTGGCACAGTGACTGGTAGAGGTTGAAAGGGACTCAGAGCTAACAGTCAAACGCAAAGTACAAACCTTCTTTAGATCCTGCCTCAACCGACAACAACAAAAAAATCAGATCAGGGAAATCTGAATATAGATTGTGTACTAAGTATTACAGCAGTATTAAATTTTTAAGTGAGATTATTATCAATGTAATTGCTTAGAGAATGAAAATTTTAAGTGTCCACTATCATTTAGAGATGCAGTCTAAGTTCTTTATCAGTCATATTGCATGTCTGGGATTCTCTTTAAAAATATTCCAGAAAAAAAAAAAAAAAAAGGGCAGGGTGAATAGATGAAGATTAGCAAAATTAATTACTAAAAGGTTAATTTTTGAAGCTGGGTGATGGGTATATGGAGGTTCCATTAGTATTAAAAACGAAAAAAAGGAAGCCTGGAAAACACATTAAAACTCACAAAGTATTCTATCTTATCACAGAACTTCCTTTTATGCCTAGTCTTAAGAGTTTGGACTCTTCATTGTAATAGCTTTTTGCATCCCGTTATGAGCCTATCGTACAATCCACTCATCACAGTCTTCCAAATTAAAGTTGAAACTTCTACTCCCATTACTGCTCTAGCCCCAACTAAGAGAACCATCCAGTAATTTTATGAAAGAACACAAGAGGTACAGCTTGAGCTTTGCCAGGATATCACTGTCTTCTATTTTCTCTCTCTGGGGGGAAAAATTAGGTGTATTTTTAATTCCTCAAGTAGATTGAAGAATATGGCTTTACTCCTTTGTGCTATCATGTCTTACACATACTAAGCTTTTAATAACTGTCTGCTGACAGATTTTGCAATGACTTCTGGGTAATACGAAAGCTATCTGTGCATGTCTTAGACATCACAAACCAAAATTCAAATGCATCAATTCAGTCAAGAAATCTTAATTTCAGTATTTTAATAGGTACTCCTAAAGTGCTTATTTGCATATTTTGTCATCTATAATAAATACCTGAGTATATATGTTAAGTTTCTACTTAAACTCTAGGAGTTGCCCTGTTAAGAATGCAGTTCACGGATGGTTAGCTGATATTTTAACCAGGAAACCTATATTCAAGGCAGCTACAAATACTTCGGTTATCCATAATTTGACCAACATCCAATGTTTTGCTCATTAGTGTATTAAATGTCAGGGACATTATTGGGGAATAGTGGTTCACAGAATAACATGAAATCAAAAAGTTGTTCCTATTGGTGAAGTTAACAGTTTCAAGATATATGGATTGCCTAAATATATGAGATATTTCCAATCCTTGCATGGACAGGTTATCTGAATCCATTTAGGCCTATAGTTTACAAATTCCTTAAAGATGGCACCTGGGGCTTAATCCCTTGTTTACAGAGCCTTCCCCGTAGGAGCACTGCTGGTTACCTGATGCTGGCCATAAACGTAACAGAATCCTCTGCAATGTTGCCTTGTCTGCCTCAAGTAAACCCCTTACAAGGCAAGTTAAGGAATCTAAAAGGAGAGAAAGCTGGGACTGCATGGAACTTATAGACTGAACTCTTGTGCTGGCTTTGCTAAAGAATGCTTCTTTAATAAGTGTCTGAGCATGTGGCAGAATTTAGCACGACACGTTTCCATTATAATCTCGTAATGAGGTTGTAAAAGATTAGCTATCCCATACCCACCTCAACTTTTGTGGCCACTACCTGCCTACCAACAAGCATCTAAAAGTTGAGAACGACAAAGTCAGCTTGGGTCAGTTCAAAACATTTGACGCATATGAAGTCATGTTTCTCAAATTTATTTTAAACATTTCACATTAAATGAAATTTAACCATAGTCATTACAGAGCATCACCACAACAGTACACACAAAGAACTTTTAAAATAAAAGACAAAAGAATACAGCCTTCAACAAGTTAAATGCCACTTTACCATGTAAACAAAAATAAAACCCTGATGCTAAAAAGATACATATTCAGAGGTAAGATACATTTACAAAAACATTTAAACATTAACATAATCCACAACTACATCACATTCTTTGCAAGAGAGTACAAATATTAGTACTCTACATCTACAAAATTTCAGAATCCTGTTAAAATCAAAACCATCTCTGGTTTATGATACAGCACAATTCATAAGGCAAAAATAGAGGCATTATCATCCAGTTCTTTAATTTCACTTGTATTTTAAGGCAAACTTGGAACTTTTTGCTTATTATTTTAAAATAAACGGGACTTACACATGATAAGTTGACAAAATTAATAATAAATTATCTCTAGTTAAATATGTATAATATAAAAGACATATGGATAACAATTTTTCTCTCTACAGAGATGTAAACTGGATTTTTATTGACTCCATATTCACACCAGTAAGAAAACTTGTAAACCTATAGTATTTGAAACTTAATGTATTTTTTACTCTTTTCAAATGTCTATCAACACTGAATTAATATACTGTAAGTGAAAATCCAATATGTATCCAGCCACAGAATAAATGTATCTAATTAAACCAGGTCTAATTAAAGTGCTGTTTTACAAAGGAAAGAAAAAAAAAGATTAAGAAGTAGAACTGGATGTTAACTTGACATGTGACATCTTCTAATTTCTTTATTTTCAGACTACAGAGGTTATAGAGGTTATCACAAGTTTATTGAACTTTTAAGCAGTATATTTATTGTAGAATCTGATTTTCCTGAAAATGAGCACTTAGGTGACAATACCAGAAATCCAACACCAAAACTGAAAACAAACACAGCATTATAGGTACATATACTTCTTCAATGTTAGCCAGAGCCTTGTAATAATAGTAAATAATTTTTTGCAGTTTCTACAATTTTGTTTTTCTAATAGAAAATATATTATCCAATTCCAGGAAGTTTAGAGTTCTATAAACATTAGGTTTTCTATAATTCTTTACATGTCAATAAAACCTAATTGGACACTAAAGGACACAAATGTTTATACATAAACTGGGTGTCTAATCACTTCTAGTGATATTGGTTGTAAGGAATTAGATTCATACTTTACCATAATAGTTATTTGGGTACAGGTCTCCCTCCCCATACTTCACTCGTTGAGTGAAAAGCCTGTATCTATTATTTATAATATTTCTAGCCCTGACAGAATCTGGCACAATACCACGTGCATATAGTAGACCCTCCATAATTTGTCAAGCTAGCAAAATAATTTTTCAAAACCTAATGCCATTTTCCTACCATTTGATATCACTTTCTATAGTTTGATATCCATTCATATTTAAAACATTATTAGCAATAACCTATGGAAACATCCTTTGGGCTACATTAAAAATCACTTAAGTTCTATTACTATATTTAACAAAGATTAAATACCCAAACATTCCTATGAGATTAAGTCGTCATAATTATGGAAGGCAATTATCTTCCAGGTGACTAGATAATTTCTATTTCCATTGTCACCTTTTTTTTTCCAAAATATTTCTGGGCAATCTTAAACAGCTTTCTTCCCATTGCCTGAGTATATAAAATTATGTCTAATATCATTTATAAGCAAACACTTTGATGAGTTTTGACATGAAAAACATGTGACTTTAAATTCACAATCTGTCAGCAAAGTATTCATGATGAAACTTCTCAGAAATCCATACGAGAAGGTCTACTGTAAAGTTATCAGTTGTCAGGTTACAATACCTCTGGTTGTTATGGATAGTACCGTAGGTTTGGTAAACCCAAAATTAGTTATTTCAAAAGTTTGGGGTTGTTTTCTTTCTTTTTACAGGTTTTTATAATTTTTTCTCTGGTATACAGTTTCTACTATTGCCCAAGATGTTTCACATTTAGTCTTTAGCAAGATAAAGTTTTGAGTTTTCCAAAACAATGATCAATATATGCCTTTGGTCTAATTTACCAAGTGATTCTATGTTTAATAACAATTTGATAGTGGGGATAACACATGAGTAAAACATTAACATGTATAGTACAGATCTGTTTACAATTAAAATAAATTTCTATTGTCTTTCAAATTCCCTTATCTTCTGGGGATAGAAGATTAAAATAGTATAATAGAATGCATTTAATAATATAAACAGAAAAAAGATTGAGTTCAGAATTTAAAATTAAGTAAGTAATGAAATCTATTTTAAATTGCTTTTCCTTAAATAAAGTCTAGGCCAATCACAATAGTGCACCTTGTTTCTATTCAATAGATTTATTCAAATCAATTAAAAAGTTATTGCTATATATCATTATGTTATTCAAACAAGCAACATAGAAAATACTCAGACTGTCAATTTTATTAGTAACTTCTGTTGAGTTCTTAATTGTAAGAGACTAAAAAATCACTTGCAAGGTTTTATAATCTGTGCAAATATTCATAAAGCATACTACTTACATGATTAAAGGTGATTTTATGTAGTTTTGCACTATGTATTTAAATCTACACTGGCAGTTTATGGAAGAACAAGAAAAACTGCAAATTGCCAGGCAATAGTTTCCAAAAAATAACATATTTGCTAATGAATGAACCTATGTTTTATAATTACAAATGGCTTCTTAACAATAGTTTGGAATATTATGGCACTTAAGAATGCAGTATGAATTTTTTCTTAGAAAACAAATGTACACTGGTTTTGCAGAGACTATAAAGAGATAGCAGGCAGGTTAAAAAAAAAATCAAGGAAAAGAAAACAACACAACTATAGTACCAAAAATACAAGTACCGACATCCTAATAAAATGCAAAGTAATAGGTTCAAGACTGACAGGTATTTACTAAAACATGCTAAAACAAAATGAGCTAACCACTAATTTTAAATAAACTATCACTGGCTATAGCAAACAGTCTTGCTTGTTTCTTTAGTCAAAGTAGAACCAAATTTAGAACCATTACTCAAGTAAACATCGAGTTCCAGTTTTCCTCAGTAACTTTGTAAAATATTCAATTACCTAAGAAGTGTACAAAGTAATGCATAACTGCCTAGTGCTTCATATTTAATGCATATATTTGTTTTTAAGAAGGACATATAATATCTAGCACAAGAAGAAAGAAGATTAAAAAATGCATCTTTCTTTAAATCACTATTCAGGAACCATGAAAAGTATAACAGGCCATTTAGATGACTCTTGGATGTTAACATTAGCATAACTGCTAACACTTTTAATAAGCACAAATTAACCAAGCAATAAAAAAAAAAAAAAAAAAAAAAAAAAAAAAGAAAAAATACTATCAAAACATACTATCATGCATATCTCATACTGAACATTCAAAAGAACATTATAGCCTTGTTCTATATCCTACAGTTAGCACCATTTTTATATCTGAACACTTTGAAAAAGCAACCAAAGGTCTTAAAAAACTAAAATGATTATAAGGATATATGAAAAAAAATCAGTATGTACTGAGAATGTAATGAACATTTGTCAAATATTTACATCAACACTGGGAAGCCTGCTGTACTACGGAAATAACAAAAAAACTGAAACTGATATGCTTAACTCTTTCTATCCATGCTTAGTATAGCACAGGTGGGTAGCTAAATCCATCCAGCCTTAACCTGCCCATAGAAAGAAGGCATAAAGAGCAAATATCTGACTTCTTAAAATGAGCCCCCAAATATCATGATAGTAAAAGCATTTGTTCTGCAAACTTCTTATATCCCCATTCCTAAAGCCATTAGTAGGAAGAGTATCCAGATGACTCACTGGTATATAATTTACAACCCTTAACAGTACCCCCCTCAAAAAAGCAGCCCTTTATTTAAAATGTGAAGCATATGAATTAATATCCAACAGACAGTATCAGCGCTCTGTCTAGTCATTCAATATACTCCAACACTGAAGCATCTCTCATCCTAGGAAATCATGGTGCATATATTAAGTAAGAGGGAGAGCTAAATTTTTTTTTAAGCAGCAAGATTTTCTCCACATGTACACTTATGAACATAAAACGACTCTATCCCAGTATTAGGAGGGAAAAAGTGCACAATTAAATTGGCAAGTTCTTTTTTTTTTTTTTTTAATTATTGATTCACTGTGTAATCAAGAGCAACCAAAGCTACTTTATCAGTTCAGAGTACCCAAGAGAACTTTGAGTCTTCATGCCATTTCAAGTTAATAAGAAAGTAATGTAGCTTTTGGATTTCAGAAAATTGGGCATCCTTTCATGCGGCACAAGGTTCATTACCACACTATTTCCACAAATCCACACTTGTCAAAGTGCAGTTAATCCAAAGTTGCAGCGACAGTATATCATGCCAGCTGAATCCAGCCACGTATCTGAAATAGGGTCATATTTCTGCACAGTATTCAGATAGGAAGACCCTGAGTGACCGCCGACTACATAAAGGTAGTTATCAATTACTGCAGCACCAACTCCTAGGAAAGGTGAGTAAAAAGAGGGAAAAAAACATGTTAACCATGAAGCAGACCTCTCACTAAAAATAAATTTGTATTTTAATGTTTTCTTAAAATACATTCTAATAATCTATTATTAATTATACAAACAATATAGCCATATGTACTTACTGGAAAAAAATCCCTTAACATGAAAGCAAGAGTTCAAGTCTTCCTTCACTTCTCCTCCCTAATCTTATTCTCCCTCTCCTCTACCACAGAAAAATATGAAGAGTATATTATATGTCTTCCCATATGCTTTGTCAATTTATATTTATATATTTTTCAACAAAGCATTCATCTTTATCAGGTTTTTAAATGTCTTCAAATACTTGTTCAAATACATGTTCAAATACTTGTTCAAATACATGTTCAAAAACATGTATTGAACTATATAACTTAGACTTTAAAAATTCTACCGTATACACTGTTTTACACAGTTCTAAACAGAACATGGCTACCTAATGTTTTCTCACATTCTCATTATTTTATGGCTTTCCCTCTTATGCAAGGAAGCATTTCCATCAGCAACTTAAAACTTTCTCCTTAAAATAATATGATTTGAGTTTGGGTTCAAAGATAATTTCCTTCTTTTCCTCAAAGCTGTTTTTGTTTTCTCTGGGAACACTGAAATCCAACCTTTTCTAGATCTTCAAACTCCTTCAGTAGGTGAAAACATTTGAAAGCGAACATATAGACTGATGTACAATAAAAAAAAAACAAAAACAAGGGGCGCCTGGGTGGCTCAGTCGGTTAAGCGTCCGACTTCAGCTCAGGTCACGATCTCACGGTCCGTGAGTTCGAGCCCCGCGTCGGGCTCTGGGCTGATGGCTCAGAGCATGGAGCCTGCTTCTGATTCTGTGTCTCCCTCTCTCTCTGCCCCTCCCCTGTTCATGCTGTCTCTCCCTGTCTCAAAAAATAAATAAACGTTAAAAAAATAAATAAATAAATAAAACCAAAAACAAAATAATGCAAAGATTCTGGGTGTGTGTGTGTAACATAAAAAGATGACACTTGTGGGGCCTGGATGGCTAGTTGGTTAAGCGTCTGATTCTTGATTTTGGCTCAGGACATGATCTCACAGTTCATGAGATTGAGCCCTCCATGAGGCTCTGTGCTGACAGTGAGAGGCCTACTTGGGATTCTGTCTCTCCTTCTCTCTCTGCCCCTGCCCCACTCGCTTGTGCTCACTCTCTTTCTTGCTCACTCTCTCTCAAAATAAATATTAAATAAACATTTTTAAAAAGATGACATTTGTTGTATGGACAGAGGAGTTTCTGTAAGATACATTCTATTCCCACCATTTCTAAAAATGTGTTCTCCCAACTATAAGAAATGATAATATGCACAATGGCATATTAAAATCACAGTTAAAGAAATCTATTTAATTTTGTTGAATCATTTGTCTCTCGAGTCAAGCAGAGAAGTTTTTTTTTGGCTGGACAAGTAATACTCTTACTATTCCAAGGACCTATTATTATTCTAAGAACATCACTTCTATAAGAAATATTACCCTACATGTTTAGATATTAGTTATTATTACCTGTTCTGGGTTCTTTCATTGGTCTACACACAGTCCATTGATTTTGATGAGGGTCATATCTTTCAATGCTTGACAAATGTGAGACACCATTATGTCCACCCACCACAAAAATAAAGCCTAGCATGACACCCACACCAAAGTGAATCCTTTTATCTGCCATAGATGCAACCATCTCCCAGGAGTCCTTACTTGGATCATAACGCTCCACACTGCAAATATTCACAAAAGAAAGAATTAATTCACATATTCTTTGTGCCACTCTTCCTACCAAAACAAAATTAAAACCTACCATAGTTTTAAAAGTGCAAAAAGTCAAATAAAACAAGAGTAGTTTGTCCTAAATGTTTACTTTTTGCTGATAAAATTGCAGGGATAAAAGCTTACCTTGTGAACTGAGAGCAAAAATAACAATACGTTATTCCCTTATATCATACAAGCAGCAAGATGTATTAAGGACATGGAGCTTTTGGAGTTAGAAAACCTTGGTTCAAGTACTAATGCTGTCTACTTAGGGTTAAATGAACTGAAGCTCTAACACTCTGGGTATGTGTAATCCTGGATAAGCCATTTCCTCTCACCTGCAAAAATGGGGATAATCTAACCTCAAAGGATTCATGTAAGAATAAAGTCAAATGCGTATGTATGTTTTGAAAAGACTCTGAACATCCCAAATTATAGATGTTTTCTAAGGACACTAAGGATCTTTCAAAGAGCTAAGGAAAAGGGAAGATGAAAAAAAAAGGAAAGGAGAGGAATTTTTTGTCTTATAGAATTCATGGTTTACTGTAAAGTAAACATTGCAGTAACCTCAGAGTGATTTAGGAGAACTCAGGGATTTAAGTAAAGTCTGCATTCCAGATAACACTTGGCATTTCCAAGCTGCATTATGGATATCCAAAGCAAATCAGAATTTCCAAAACAAGCTTCCTAGAAAATCCCAGAAGGCCTCTAAATCTGTGATTTGCCCTGAAGGGCACAAAGGCAGGCTTGTTGAGCTCCTTCTGGTCCTAACCTAACTTCTCAAGAAAGCCTGAAGCATTTGAGAGTCGGTAGCATAATTCTGGAGTTCAGAACAGAGACCAGACTGTAGACTGACTAGAATATAGACTAAAGTATAAATATTTCTGAAAGAACACCAGAATAAAAGCCATTAGAGCACAATTACTGGACAAGAAGAGTTGATAAACTTAACAACTTAAACTTGAAGATCATTACCTCCCAATAGAATACTCAACAATTTATCTTATAAATTTCTGCCAGCACATTTTCAAAGATTAAAATGCATGTCTGTGCCCCAAAGACTTTTCCTTCAAATAAAGGCGCAATAAAATGGAAGAATACTTTAGCTTACAAAGAAATAAAAATTTATAGATGAAATGCTGTTGTGCCCCTACTTACGCAGTTAACAAACCACAACATACTCTTTCATCAAATGCTCACAATCAATAAAACATACACCACTCTAGTTACTATCAGAGATAAAATCTCTAGAACATCAATTTTCAACAACAGTTCAGAATTATGATTAATTTTCCATATAAGCAGTCACTTTATGCTTTTATTTTTCTTGTATATTTTTCTCCTTTATTCAGAGAATACTACAAAATACAGAAATTGCAAATTCGGACTCCAGCAGAACTCAGGTACATAATGATACACACATGATTATAGAGTAAGAATCCAAAAAGGAATATTTAAATAAGGCTTTATATATGTTTATGATGCACTATAATATATAAGCATATAGAAATTACATTTTTCACTTTTTATTCTGTTAAGCAATGCAATAACAGACCATTTATACACACACATGCATATTTATATATATTCAGCACTCAAAATCTAAAGTTGTCCAACTTCATCTTATTTTCAGATTTCTGAATTTTAAAATCTAGCCCAATTATATTAAATGAATGAATGTAAAATCTTATAAGAGGGATTTCTTAGGTCTATATTAAATCATCATGTAAAACAATTACAATTATACTAGTGGAGCAGATTAAATTTCCCAAATGCCTAACAATATTACTTTGAAAATTAAAAAAGGAAGTTCATTCATATATACAAGTTGTGTATGAATCATTATTAACGATACTTAAAAAAAAATCTACAAGCATATACAACTTCATTAGGTTAAATACCTGTTCATGTGGGCAGGACCATACCCACCAATGGCATATATCATTCCATCCAACACAGCTGCAGCAAAACAACTTCTTGTTGTAGTCATTGGTGCCACATGTTGCCATTTTCTTAATTTAGGAATATACTTCTCTACAGATTGTAAGTAAGATTGTCCATCATAACCACCTAATGCATAAAGTTCTCCTGCAAGTACTACTACTCCAAGGGTACTTCGGCTCTCATTCATTCTCTCGAGAGAAGTCCAGGTATTTGTATCAGGATTCCAGCATTCTACTGAATTTTCATGTTTTCTGATAGTGATGCCAGGACGCACATTAGTTTCAATACCACCTATAACATACACTTTTTGGTCTAAAACACATATTCCAAATTCATAGCGAGGAATGTTTAGGGGTGCCAAACCAATCCAAGAGTCATTCTGAGGAAAGTACATCTCCACACTAAAGAATAAGCAGAAAAAATTAAATTTTAAAAATCAAAATGGCTCAAAAACAAAAATGTTTAAACTCTTTAATAATCAGGGATGTGCAAATTGAAACAACAAACCATGACACACTTTCCAGACTGGCCAAAATTAAAGTCAGATAATAGTAACTGTGGGCAAGAATGTGAGCAAGAAATGCATACTCTGTTGGTTAGCGTGTAAACAGGTTAAACTATGCTGGAAAACAATTTTACATTACCGGGTAAAATTGAAGATACACAAATGCTCTGACTCAGCAGTTTCATTCATATGGATCTACGCTACTGAATGCCTGTTATAGCCAGTTTTGCACCCGGACATATGTACAGAGATGTTTACAGCAGCACAGCACAATCATCCATCAAAAGGAAAATGGATAATTAAGATGTGGTATATCCACCCTATGACTGAATAACTCCACTCCTAGATATATACCCAAGAGAAATACACACATGTATATATATGACGTTCATACCAGCGTAACAGTCAACAAATGGAAACAATTCAAATGTTCATCAACCATAAAACAGATAAATTGTGGCATATCAGAGAATACAACAATGAAAATAAATTATAGGTATGTGTAACAGGAATGCATCTTACACATAAATAATGTCATGGGAAAGAAATCCAATTCAAAAGGATACATTCTGTATAGTTTCATTTATAACAAGTTCAAAAACATTTCTAATTTCTGGATTAGAAATGAGGATAGTGGTTACCTTTAGGGAGGGCAAACTCCAGGGTGGTTTCTGGTGTCGATCATATTCTTTCTTGAACTGGTTTGTGACATTCACTTTGTGACAGCTCAGTGAGCTGTTTGCTAGGGAATCTGTGCACTTTTCTGTATGTATGTAACACTTTACCTAATTTTTATATTTAACATGTTCATTGCAGAAAGAAAATATATTATATCCATATACTGTAATACCATACACCAATGAAACTAAGTGAACTACTGCTTCGTGCAATCTCACAGGTGAATTTCATAAATTTACTATTTAGTGAGAAAACACATCTCTGAAGAATATATATGCTGCATTTAGATAAAAATGTGTAAAACCTAATGCTATATTGGGGCACATAAATATGTAGCAAAATTACAATGCAAGGCAAGGAAATATACAGAAAATTCAAAACGGTGGTTATTTCTAGGGGAAGAAAGGAGATGCACCAAGGAGGGACAGGAGGGACACAAGGGAATTTAAAGGTATTGTTAACAGTCTATTTCTTAAGCTGGCTGATAGGTACTTGGGTTTTTATTCTTTATATCCTGCATGCTTATTATATATGGCCTCTTGCAAGTATACACATTTCATTTCAATGCCTCCAAACTCAATAGTGCAATGGCATAAAAATATGTTTTCTATTCAGTATGACCAAAGAACATTCATTCATTCAACAGTCATTGAATGCCTATATACAGTTTTGTTATATTGTTTGTTTTAAAAATATGAACTTGTTCCAATGAGAATGATACATCAGGGAATTATTTGACCTTAATGAGAGCAGTTTCAGTGGGGTGGTGTGGCCAAGTCTTGACTGGAGTGGTTCAAGAGAGAATGGGAGGTGAAGTGAAAACAGTGGATATCAACAACTTTTCTAAGGATTTTACTATAAAGAGTAAAACAGACACGAAGCAGTTACAAGGACGAGCAGAGAAAGACCATGGAATTCAGGGAAGATTGATTTAATCTGGGAACTTAAACCAAAGCATGTCTGCATGCTGATGGCAATGATGCAGTACAACGGGAGAAGGCGATGTAAGAGAGAGAGAGGGGATACATGCAAGAGCAGAGTCCTTATGTAGAGGAGAGGAATGGAAGCTAGTAAGTAGAGAAATGGAGGGAATGGTCTTAGAAGTAACTTGGTGGATCTGGAGATCAGAAAATGAGGTAGTTCTCTTCTGATTGCTTGTATCTTCTCAGTAGAGTAAGAGATAAAAGTCATGAGCTGAGAGTTGGAAGGTGAGGGTTGGGGGGTTTGGATGTTTTCATGCAGAGAAGAGAAGGTATAAAACAGTCCTCGAAGGGAGTGAAAGAGCAAACTGGTTAGGGAAAGTAAAGGGGTTGCTGAGAGTGCTAAGGGCCCCAAGTGACACAACTTAAGATGGGTATTATGTGTGCTTCACTGCTCAGGTGCAGCCAGGGCATAAGTAGAGAACTAATTTTAACTAGATGAGTATGATGGAAGGAAAGAAGGGCAAGGGAGCCATGAGTGTATTCAAAGGATGATGACAATGATGTTCCTGGAATCTAAGCTGGGTAAGGAGTGAAGTTGAGGACACTTAGTGATTGGTGAGCAATAAAGTTTTCTGATTATAGGGCCAAAGGATTAAAAGTCTTGAGGTGACAAAAAGTAATTGCAGTAGATGTACTGAAATAAATAAGCTGGCAAGAAATAAATAAGCTGGCTAGTCAGAGACTGGAATGTGTGAAACCAAGATTTTGAAAGTTTGAAGTCACTGGTAATGACAAAGTTGAAAGGATGATCATGAGAATAGGTGCCGAAGGTAAGGCAGAAAAGACTGTTAGAAGTGAGATCAAGGAGAGAGGCAAAGTTGTTGAATAACTGTGGATCATACTACGGGGATGATGAAATCAACAAGAATGTAAGCCAGCTATAAAAATCTTTACTAAATGTAGTTACTAAAGGGACAGCAGATGTTGACAATAAGAAGGGATATCGAATGATATCACCCAATGGCAAACACTTGGAATGAGTTGAGGTTTTTGAGAGAAGGGAAATGAAAAAAAATTGGATATGAGGAACAAAGAAAACACTTACTCAACCTTTAGGACCTGTGATACATGAGGTATGGGAAAACAAAACGGTTTTGAGAGGGCTCTGGCAAAAACAGTATCCGTAAGCATCAGTCATATTTCAGAGTAAGAAGTTAAAAATAAAGATTTTTCTTATGATTGAATATGAATTCTATAGGACATGGCAGACAGCTCTGAGGAGTCAAAAAAAAGAGGGCTGGGCAATAAAGTTAAATTAGATGATATACAGAACCTACAATAACGGTGCAATAAAAATTCTATTTGGGTTATGTGCCAGGTTCCTAGCAGAGAGCTCCTAAACTTAATTTCCTGAGTGATAAGAATATCTTTTGTTTTTTATAATGAGCCCCTTTCAACCACACTTGAGTTTATGCTACTGAGGTGGCTACAAGTGGCCACCTAGATAGCTTCAGCATGGGAGCGGTAGCCAGAGGTACCAACCATGTAATTAACAGTCTGGAGGTTGAGCTCAATCACCAATGGCCAATGATTTAATCAATCATACCCTTATAACAAAATCTCTATTACATTCCCTAAACAATGGGGTTTAGAGAGCTTCCAGGCTGATGAGTACATTGAAATGCTGGGGGGAAATGGGGTGGGGGTGGTGGAAAAGGTGGTGGGATGCCCAAAGAGGGCATGGAAGTGCTGTTCTTCTCTTCACCACACCTTGCTCAATGTCTCTCTTCCATTTGGTTGTTCCTCAGTTGTATCCTTTGTAATAAGCTAGAAATAGTAAATAAGTACTTTCCGGAGTTCTCTGAGTCATTCTAACAAATTATCAAACTCGAGGGGGGTGTTGTGGGAACCCCTGAATTTTCAGTCCTCCATACAGAACTGTGGGTAGCCTGGGCATCCCCTTTTGTGGCTAGCATCTTAAGTGGGAACAGTCTTCTGAAACTATGCCTTTAAGCAGTGGGGTCTGGGCTGACTCTGGATAGTGTCAGAATGGAATTACTGGACCCACAGTTAGTGTTGGAGAACTGGTGTAAGAAAAAAACCTCTCAATGATAACAAGAGTTCAGCTTTGATGATGGATTTTCAGAGATGATTTTTCTAGGTAAACAGAGATACAAGATATAAAGGCATTAGTTCTTATAATCTTTGAGGACAAATGAATAATTAGTTGTAATGAGAGCTTCTTTGTTGGAATTTGACCTGTAACTTAGAGCACTGAGGTGAGTGATGCCATGAGTGGTGTGGCTAAAAGTCCATGTAACATTTAATGTATTTGCATAATTAGTCAAAAACACTTTTAATGTACTGCCATCCTTATGACACCCTGTGTAAATAGAAACAACACTGTTCTCAGAGCTTCCTGAGAACTTCCTTAAGCTACCTACCCAGTCTCCACTTCCCTCTTTTGCAGACCTCCTTCCTTTACTAGTTAAAGGGAAAAACAAGCTACTAGATAGTATCTATCTTAAACCCCTTCTCCTTCTCCCACCCCTCCCCACTCCAGCAAACTTATCCTCATTTCTGGTCTTGGAACATAAAGGAGTTTCTCTTTCTTATACTTAAAACCTACCTTTGCTTTTGGTACCAACCCCTTCCTATCTCCTTTAAACTCTTGCTCCATCAGCAACCATTCCTCTGTCCTGTACCTTTACCTTACCCCTCTTTACTGGCATCTGACAGAAACATACTCATGTCTCTCTCTTCCAGAACAAAATAAACAAAAACTTCTCTTGACTCTATCATTGTGCTTGCCTTACCTCTCTCAACTCAGCCAAGATTGTTAAGTCTTCACAGTTTATTTCCTTATTTTTTAAACACAGCTCAATCTGCTATGATGTAGCATTTCTACAATTATGCTGAAATCAATCCACCAAAAGTCACAAATGTTCCCCATATAGTCAAGTCTAAGAGCCACTTTTCTATCTTTATCTTTCTGGAACTTTCTTTAGCATTTTACATTTTTAGTCACATTTCTTCCTTCTTGATACATTTAAATTGCTTGGATTTCATGATACTATCCTCTCTTTTTTTTCCCTCATTTTTAATTTTTTTTTTAAGGCTGTTAAGGCTGACTTTATTTTTTTTTAAATTCAAGTTAGTCAACATACAGTGTATTCTTGGCCTCAGGAGTAGAACCCAGTGAATCATCCCTTAAATAGGACACCCAGTGCTCATCCCAAAATGTACCCTCCTAATGCCCATCACCCAACCACCCCATCCCCCCACCAACTTCGCCTTCAGCAACCCCTAGTTTGTTTTCTGTATTTAAGAGTTTCTTATGGTTTGTCTCCCTGTTTTTATCTTATTAAAAACAAAAAAATAATGACTATTCTCTCTTGATTCTCTGGCCTCTAAGACTGTTCCTGTTGCCCTCATCTTGATTAGTGTTCCCCAGAGGTTCATTTATGAACCAATCTTTTTTCCTTTCTCTGTTTTTAATGGGCAGAAAGAAGGAACATTTAAGCTAGTCCAGAAGACTTCATGGTTTTAATTTATACCTCTAAATGTTACTACATGCCAATAACTTACCATTTCCAGTTCTGATCTCTTTGTTGAGCTTTGCAATCATGTCCAGCTAGTGGGACATCTTTCACTTGGATATTTAATAGGCACTCCGATCTCAGTGCCTATTAGTTTCCCCTCTAAAATGGCTCCTCTTCCTATATTCTCTCTCTTGGTATACATTTATCTAATATCTAACCAAGAAATCAAACTCATCTTGGCCATCCCCTCATATCCATTCAACTAAATCTTGTCAGTCTCTCTTAAAACATTTTTTAATTAATGCCCCCTTCTCTAACTTTGCTACTTCTACCCTAATTGAGGACCTCATAATCTCTTGCCTACACTTTTATAATAACCTCTTTCCTAATCACTCAGATACTAATCCTGGCCTCTCAATCTTTCTTCATAATGCAGTCAAAATGATCTAATATATGAATCTGATCATTGCACTACCCTTCTTAGTTTTTTGACCCACTTAAGAAAAATCTCTTCATCATGGCACATAATACATTCTTTACTTGGTCCATACTGACCACTGTCTACCACTTGCTGGTTAGACCTTTGAACTTTATTTTATTTTTAATGTTTTTTTTTCTTTTCTTTTTTAAGATTTTATTTTTAAGTAATCTCTACATCCAACATGGGGTTCAGACTTACAACCCCAAATTCAACAGTTGCATGTTCCACTAACTGAGCCAGTCAAGTACTGAGCCAGTCAAGTACCCCTGATCTTCAAACTTTATATTCTGGAATACCAAACAGCTTTTTTTTTTTTTTTTTTTTTTAATATTTTAATTATTTATTTATTTTTATTTGAAAGAGAGAGAGAGGGAGAGAGCAGGGAAGAGGGGCAGAGAGAGAGAGAGAGAGAGAGAGAGAGAGAGAGAATCCCAAGCAGGCTCTATGCTCAGTGTGGAGCCTGATGTGGGGCTCGATCCCCCAACCCTGGGACCATGACCTGAGCCAAAATCAAGAATAAGACACTCAACTGAGTCACCCAAGGGCTCCCTCCAAACAGCTTTCAGTTTTCTGCACACCCTATACTGTCATCCCATTGCACTGTGTCTTTGTATACTTCCTGTGATGCCCCTGCTGTCTTTTGCTTGGGTCTTGCTTAGCCTTCAACACAACTTGGACGTTAACTTCTCCACAATATCTTCCCTAAATCCTCCAAGTGGGATAAATGCCTTTCCTTAACATTTCCATGGGATTATTTTAAACACTGCATTAACACTACATATTACAATTACCTATTTAAATATTTGTCAAATAAATAAATATTTGTCTCCTTAACTAAATTATAAATCTGTTAAAGATCCATTACCCAGCATAGTGTATCTGATGCACTGTGTCTACACTATTTTTGCAGAAATATATTGAATAATTACTTAGATTGATTCCACTGTTTCCATAGTTATAAATCATACTGCAATAATACTAGCTTAGGGCAAATGACATTAAAAATTTTTTTTGACAGATTGTATGATGAAAGATTACTGGGTCTAAACACATCAACAGTTCTTATAACTCTTCAAAAATTTATGTCTATTTTTTAAGTTTATTTTGAGAGAGAGAGAGAAAAGGAGAGGGGGAGAAAGAGAGAGAGACATAGAGAGAGACTGGGTGGCGAAAGGGCAGAGAGAGAGAGGGAGAGAGAAAGAATCCCAAGCAGGCTCCATGCTCAAACTCACGAGCCGTGAGATCATGACCTGAGTCGAAACCAAGAGTCGGAAGCTTAACCAGCTGCACCCTTATGTCTATTATTTTTAATATTTGAGAGACCAAGAGGCAACTGGTCGAGAATTTTTACCAGGTAAATTCACACTTGGAATTTTCTGTCATGACATTTAACTAATATGGTTTACTTTATGCCAATAATTAATGCCTTTAACAATAAGAGTAAATAATTTTTATAGTCACTATAACTAATGTTCTACCTACAGCCCAATCTCTACGATACTAGCTTTAGACTATGCAATTAACTTAATTTTAGACAATTAAAATGCACAGTAAGACTTTTTAAAAGATACAGATATATCAGTTGACACCGCTAAAACATCAAGTTTCCTATCACTGGACAGGAAAAAAAGCAATCTACCAAATTTTTGAAAATGGCCAGAAAGAAATCCATATTATCAAACACGAAAGTTTTCATGAAGCATTCCCATTCAAGGGTAATGCAAAGGTAACATCCTGCTATATTTTCAATACATAAAGGTTACTTGTATAATGCTCTAAATCAGAGGACTTTTGTAAATAAAGGTTTGTTGGAAACCCAGTCACCTCATTTGTTTATGCACGGTCTATGGCTGCACTCACTACAATGGCAGAGCTGAGTAGTTATGACAGACACCATCAGCCCATGAGGGACTTTTGTAAATAAAGTTTTGTTGGAAACCCAGTCACCTCATTTGTTTACGCACTGTCTATGGCTGCATTCACTACAATGGCAGAGCTGAGTAGTTATGACAGACACCATATGGCTGCAAAGTCTAAAATATTTACTATTTGGTTCTTTATAAAAAAAAAAAATCTGACAACTCCTACTGTAAGTTATTAGAAAAGAAAACACTCTTTACTTCTGTCATTAAAAAATATTCACACCAAAGAAAATAAATATGGAAGCCTATGATTTGTATTGGTATCCTACTTTTTCTTACTTCTTTGGTGGTTCTTCTAATTAATGGTATTCATTCAAACCCACTATAGTCCCCAGTCTGCCCTCATCAAAAATTCCTAGCTCTCCTCTTTAGCATCTTCTGTTATAGTTAGCAATAATAAATCCCTGCTGACCTCGTCAAATAATAACATAAAAAGTTTCACAAATTAAAAGAAAAAAAAAAAAAGACATAAAATGGTAGAAAAGTAACCAAAATGGATAAAGTTTGTGCAGAGAGGGCTTCGGGGAAGGTTGTTGTTAATAACTGGGAGTGTTGAAGAGAATGGATGACAATGTGATTGAAACAATCAGGAAAGTGTTTTAGGAAGAATGGAAGAAATAAAAAGAAGCAAAGAAAGCAAATAGTAAAATCAAACTTGTAAAAAATATAGAACATTAGCATACTTAGAGAGCATAAAATCTTTTAGTATCAATCATTTAAGAAAGCTTTCTATTTACCTGTCCAAACAGGCAAATAGTCCAGATTTTCCTCCTACTGCACAAAGTACTTTGGGAGCACAGCGAGGTCGTGTCATCAGGACTGTCTGATGAGAAAGTCTATGTTCAGGCATAAAGTGGTACTTTAGGGCTTCATTCAAAAGATGTTTACAAGTGCGATCATCACGAATAAGATGATTTGCTTCATATAGTCTAGTAAGAAACTTAACACTCAGCAATGGTAATCTCACACTGTTAAGTAGCTGTGCTAAGTATTTCTGACGTTCTTGTACATCATACTTGATCCAAGACTCAAGTGCGTAAAAAACAGTCTCTTCAGTAGCTACATTCAAACAGTCATTGGAAACAATTTCATCCAAATCAGCATGTGTAAGTTCAAAAAACTCTTCAGTCTGGCAAACGGCTTCAAAATTCTGGCATATGTATTTAGTAGCTGCCAAATAAAGGTCATGACAACCATATGTCTCTGCAAAACGAGAAATTCCAATACAATTACCAGGATCAAGCTGGCTTTCAAGAAATGCACAACATTCTTTTAGGACAAGCTTTATCTGGAGTAGGTTTGCTGCTGGAAGGAGAGATTCAACTGTGTCCTGCGAAATAAAAACAGTCCCGGTATAGGCATACTCCACAATGGCCTGGAGAGCAGTTTCATCAATGCACTGAAACTCAACCTCACTGTTCTCTTTTTCAGAAAGGTTTCCAGTGAACATAGCTTTGAAATATGGGCTGATGCTGGCAAGTACCACTTTGTGAGCATGGATTTTAACATCACCTACTCGAAGAACGATGTCACAGAGTTCGTGATGTTGACGAAGAAGATTCAAGCCCTGCAGAAGTTGTTCAGAATGTAAGTGGGTTAAGTTAGCAAGCATGTAGGTCGGGGATGTGTGGTCCATCTATGGAAAAACAAAAAGCATGAACAGTTATTTCAAAATGATCTTGCTAATATGGTTGATTCCTTTTTCAAATAGTATAAAATTAGCAAAATTTGTTTACTGGTCTGTTTGTTGGTTTTTTAATACTTTGTACTAAATACTAGACAGAAGCTTTTAGAGGTAGAAGGGATATTACCAATCATATAGTTCAACTTCTATATCATAAATATTAGGAAACAGAGGCCCAAAGGTTATGTGTGTGATATGTCCCAAACCGCAAAGGTCTCTTGACAATGGACTTTTGGACTACAACTATGCCAACTCTTCTGTTTCCTTTCATTAAATTCAAGTCTGAGTTACCACTGAGACAAATTACAAATGTAAAAATGCTTAAAGGAAAATGAGTTCTGAAACAATGCTAGTAGGTTTTTGGCTATTTTATCAGGAATAATATCAATGCCTACCAATCTAATCAACAGATGCTTTAGTTGGAAAGAAATTCTATGTTAACACACATTTTAGTCAACAATTCAATAATTACTTTGATAAAGGGTGCTGAATTTAACAAAGCTATTACTATCAACCAATTGAATGACAATAAAAATTAATGTGAGTACAATTTGATGCTCTATAGTGAAGGCAATTAGGCTCACCTACTCATCTACACCATATCTACTCAACTCTTCACCATAACTTTAGATCATATTCAATCAATCTTCTTGCCACTTTGTACGTCTGGAAGATGAACAATAAAAAACAGGAAAAAAGAGACAGAGGAGAATAAAAGAAGAAAAAGAAGCAATAGGGATTGCGGTAAATTGAATAATGGCTCCCAAAAAGATATCCACATCCTAATCCCTGGAACCTTTGAATGGTACTATCTGGCAAAAACAACAACAACACTGCAGTTATAATCAAGGATTTTGAGATGGGGATATTATCTACTGGATTATCCGGGTGGGCCCTAAATGCAACTTGTAAGAAGACTGTAGATTTGACACAGAAAGAAGAAAGAAGGTAATATGACCACAAAGGCAGGGACTGGAATGAGGCAGCCACAAACCAAGTAATAACTGGTAGCCCCCAGAGGCTGGAAGAGGAAAGGAACATATTCTTTCCCTAGAACTTCCAGAGGGAGCATGGTCCTGCCAACACTTTAATTTCAGCACAGTGATAACTAATTTCGGACTGTGGAAGAATAAATTTCTGTTGTTTCTTTAAAAGGTTATTATTTTGAGAGCGAGAGAAAGAGAGTACGAGCAGGGGAGGGGCAGAGAGGGGGTAGGGAGAGAGAGAATTCCAATCAGGCTCCATGCTCTCGGAGCCCGATGAGGAGCTTGCTCCCTCAAACTGTGAGATCATGACCTGAGCCAAAATCAAAGAATTGGATGCTTAACCTAAATCAAAGAGTTGGGCATCCAGGTGCCCCTGAATTTCTGTTGCTGTAAGCAACTGAGTTTGTTGCAACTTGTTACCTAAAAAATTAATACATGGACACTTCAGAATGGATTTTTTTTTAAAAATATATGTGTGTGTGTGTGTGTGTGTATATTTTTTTTTTATTATTTTTTTTTTATTTTTATTTATTTTTTTTTTGAGAGAGAGAGACAAAGAGAGACAGAGTGTGAGCAGGGAAGAGGGAGAGAGAGAGACAGGGGGACAAACAATCAGCAACAGGCTCCAGGCTCTGAACTCTCAACACAGAGCCTGACACGGGCCTGAACCCAAGAACTGTGAGATCATGACCTGAGCTGAAGTCCAACTCTTAACCGACTGAGCCACCCAGGCATCCTTCTTCAGAATGGATCTTAGCAGCTGCTTAGAAATATGAACTGCTTTGTTCCTATCTCATTCACACTTCAAACATAAGTTATTGGGATAATAAAAAAGTAGAAGATTTGATTCCAATTTTTAAAGAATTACCAAATAAATCAAAACATTCCAAACCAATATCAATACAGGTAGGACTGGGAGAGTATAGCACTTTATTCCTATGCATTTTTAAGTGGAAATATCCAAATATTGAAACTTTTATCTTCATCAAGAACTTCATCATTTCACACTTGTTTCAAATAAATTTTAAATCCATTAACAAATTATGGTAACAGGCCACCTAACAGCTGGTATCATTGACCTCCACTTCTGATCTCTCCAAATAATCCCCCACACATCTAACAGAATAATGCCAATCATGGTATGAACAAGTCTCAAGAAATTTCTGGAAAAAAAAATTCTGTGTCTTCCAGTAGGTACTTTATTCCAGAACAGAAAATTGGTAAGAAGACAGCAGCCATAGGCATACGGTTAGATCTGGATCTGTTCTTTTACTTACTATAGGATTGACCTTTTAATCTATTTAACTCCCTTTAGTCTCAGTTTACTGGAAAAAATTAGTATTTTGACTAAAAAGTGAAAAATGAACAACAGGAATGGAAAACATACAGAAAACAAGTGAAAAGATTAAAAAGCAGTCTTAAGCTACTTTACATCTAGTTAACTTCTCTCATCTTCATTTTTCTGATCTATAAAATGAAACATTATACCTGAACTATATACCTCACATGGTTTTTGAGGGTCAAATTAGATATTGCACATGAAAACGCAATAAACTTTTAAGAGTTACAAGTACAGGGTATTATGGTGAGGGAACAAAAGGCGAACAGCATCAGGAAATAAAAAGGACCTTGGAAATATAAGATAATGAGTTTTAGTCTGAACTAGGTCACATACTGTTACATGGAATCAATACATTCCTTAATCTAAATATTAATTTTTTCATTCATAAAAGAATACCTCCACCTGAAAAGGTTATATGAAAATGTTTTCTTAAAGTTGTTTTTTTTTTTAATGTTTATTTATTTTTGAGAGAGAGGGAGAGACAAAGTGTGAATGGGGAAGAGGCAGAGAGAGAGGAAGACACAGAATCCGAAGCAGGCTCTAGGCCCTGAGCTGTCAGCACAGAGCCCGATGCGGGGCTCCAACTAGTAAACCATGAAATCATGCCCTGAGCTGAATTCGGATACTTAACCAACTGAGCCACCAGGCGCCCTTTTTTTTTTTTTTTTTTTTTT
>NW_026057582.1:52615139-52780837 GCF_023721935.1 Panthera uncia | reverse complement strand
CAACATTTTTTATTTATTTTTGGGACAGAGAGAGACAGAGCATGAACGGGGGAGGGGCAGAGAGAGAGGGAGACACAGAATCGGAAACAGGCTCCAGGCTCCGAGCCATCAGCCCAGAGCCTGACGCGGGGCTCGAACTCACGGACCGCGAGATCGTGACCTGGCTGAAGTCGGGCGCTTAACCGACTGCGCCACCCAGGCGCCCCCAGGCGTCCATTTTAAATGTAAAGTTCCATACAGTTTGAAGTGTCATGAATATAGCACTTAAGTGCCATTGTATTAAGTTGCTTCTTCCCATATCCTCACTTTCAGTAATTCCCATTCTTTCCACAATAACCTTTCATTCCAATAAAGCTCATGTAATTATTAAAGGGCTATACAAATATTTTCTTACCATATGCCTGATTTTTGTCTATAGCCTTTCTCCTCTCATTTTCTTTTCATCCAATTCAAATTCTCAAAAGGCTGGGTCAAATTTAACTTCATCTGTAAGTCTGTAAACATTTAAGTACTCAATTCCTTTATATGCAATTAATTATATGTGCCGTTTTGTGTAACATAAACAACTCTCTCATTGTCTAAGACTCAACTTTCATTTGTCTTATTTCACAAGGAGAATGTTATTCGGGCTGAAAAGCGCAGAATAAACAGGAAAAGTGAATGGATTCAAAATAAGAGAAAGGGGGTGCCTAGATGGCTCAGTCACTTAAACATCCAACTTTGGCTCAGGTCATGATCTCGCAGTTCGTGGGTTTGAGCCCCACGTTGGGCTCTGCTGCCAGCTCGGAGCCTGGAGCCTGCATTGGATTCTGTGTCTCCCTCTCTCTCTGCCTCTCCCCGCCCCCCACCCCTGCTCGCTCTCTCTCTCTCTCTCTCTCTCTCTCTCTCAAAAATAAAAATTAAAGGGGAGGCTGGGTGGCTCAGTTGGTTGAGCATCTGACTTTAGCTCAGGTCATGATATCTCGCGGTTCATGGGCTCGAGCCCTGGGTTGGGCTCTGTGCTAACAGCTCAGAGCCTAGAGTCTGCTTTGGATTCTGTGTCTCCCTCTCTCTCTCTGCCTCTCCCCCTGCTTGCACTCTGTCTCTGTCTCTCTCTCAAAAATAAATAAATGTTAACAAAAGAAAAAATTAAGAAAAAAAAGCAGAAAAGAAGAGAAGGGATTGAAAAAGGAGATTTAACTAATCAGACAAGAAAGGGAAATAAAGAAATAAAACTGCCTTTGTTAGCAGGTTACAGGATTGTCTATGTAGAAAATCGGAAACAATCAACAAGAACATTTCTGGAACTAATAAGCAATTATAGTAACGTAGCAAGATACAAGGCTAATATCAAGTCAATCCCTTTTCTATCTATACATCAGCAATGAAGAAGTGAAATTTGAAATTAAGAACATATTACTGTTGACACTAACACCTAAAAAAATGAAACACTTAGATACAAATCTAACAAATATATACACCATTAATGTGAGGAAAATTGTAACATTCTAATGAAAGAAATCAAAGAACTAAATTAATAAGAAGCTACTGCATGTTCATGGATAGAAAGACTCAAAATCATCAAGATGTCAGATGTCAGTTCTTCCTGACTTGAACTATATATTCAATGCAATCCCAATCAAAATTCCAGCAAATTATTTTGTGGATATTGCAAACTGATTCCAGAGTTTATAAGGGGAAGTAAAAGACAGAAGAGCCAACTTAATATTGAAAAAGAACAAAGTTGATGGACTGGCATTACCTAATTTCAAGAATTATTATAGGGGCCCCTGGATGGCTTAGTTGGTTAAGCATCCAACTCTTGGTTTCAGCTCAGGTCATGATCTCAGTTTGTGAGTTCAAGCCCCACATCCACTCTGCACTGCCAGTGTGAAGCCTGCTTGGGATTCTGTCTTTCTCCCTCTCTTTCTGCCTCTCTCCCTCAAAATAAATAAATTGAAAAAAAAGAAAAAAAGGATTATTATAAACTGTATTAATCAAGACAACTGAGCCACCCAGGTGCTCCTAAAAAAGATAAGTCTTTAAAAAAATAAATTAAAAAAAAAGGAGACTCAGCTAATATTTCAATTACTACCAGTGCCACAGACTGGAGACTGTTTTAAAAAATAAGACAGTAAATTCAACATTCTGATAAGGTTAATGTTATTTTTGATAATATTTTAAAATAAATTATTAAAGGTTTGATTTGTGAATACCTAGAATAGGATGTAGTGATCTGTAAAACTAGAATGGATGAGCTAATAACAGTAAAACATGTTATAGACTAATCTTGTTTCTTCTTCTTTTTTTTTAATGTATATAGAAGACTTGGACATCAGGAAAAGACTTGACGTTGAACTAGATGTTTGTAAAGAATTTTACAATGACTCTCATGATTTTGACAGCAAAACTAAAAAAATATAAACTTCAGTTAACTAAATTAGCAACATGAGAGTATACCACCTTCATGGAATGAGGTTTATCTGGAGGAAAGCTTCTAGAACATGCTGTAAGGCCAAAATGAAGATACTTGGGCGTTCCCTTCAACTGTGCAGGTGACATGAAGCTTCCAAAGACAGCAAAATCAGTGATTAACAAATCAAGGATCCAAAAACACCTGATATCTAACAAGAAATTTAAGAGGGTAAATGTTGAGATTCTATAATGAATTACAAAACAACTACGTAAGTACAGCTTAAGAGAGAAAAGATACATTTGTAGGATATGTTTAAAGGGCTCAGGGGTTTTAATTTTAATATTATTTTAGTACACTAAGCTTATGTACGTTTAAGTTGCAATAATAGAACTATAACATGCAGAACTAACGGAGACATTCTCACTTTGCTCTGCAAATGTCACACTACATCTAGAGTATAGATTTTGGATACCATCCTTCAAAAGGGAGCTAAACAAAGTATAACACCTGACAAAGAGAAGAAATTCAAATCATGTCTCATGGGTAATGGAACTGAGGATGTTGAGTCTGAAGAGAAAGAAATCTGAAGGTTATCATGTAAAATAACCTAGGGGTAAAAGTTACTCAATAACTATATTATTATTATTAATTATACAGAGATGTTTCAAAGATTAAATAAGCTTATATATATAACGTGCTTAGGATATTGTTTACCAGTAAGTTCTTGATAAATATAATTTTATTTATCAATAAGCTACTGCATTTGAAGTGAATTTCTTGACTACTTAAAAGGTATTCTGCTTTCTGGGTTGCACCATTTCTCACTACTAGGTAAGAAGTCCACTCTGTACTACTGAAATCCTGTGTCCCATAAAGTATTGCAGAATTGCTGATTTTTAAATCAAGTAAATGGAGGCGCCTGGGTGGCTCAGTCGGTTAAGCGGTCAACTCTTGCTTTCGGCTGAAGTCATGATCTCATAGTTCATGAGTTCCAGCCCCACATCTGACTCTGTGCTCACAGCGTGAGGCCTGCTGCAGATCCTCTGTCCCCCTCTCACTGCCCCTCCCCCATTCTCTGTCTCTCAAAAATTAATTAAAAAAATCAAATTAATGAGTTATTTATTCATCTGTTTCACTTTTATATAAATAGGAACCATATAGTAATAGATCCTTACAGTAAACTAGTTTTTGTGTATTTAAGACTAATAAATTACCACTAACATAATATGAAAGCATGATACAATACTGATTTGTAAAAAGACACACACATGTATGTACACACAACACACATAAACACACACACATGTGTGTGTGTCTGTGTGTATCTCAAGTATCCAGATATGCAGGACAGTATGATTTTAATAAGGGACTCAGGAATCAGGGTCCTAGGGTCACAATATTGTCTTTACTATTTACTAGTTGTGTGACCTTGGGAAAGTGATCTTAAAGTCTCATTTTCTCATCTCAGTAAAACACAGACAAAACAGCACATATAAGAACTCAATAACTGTTAGATGCAATTTATTATTATCAATATCATACTTAGAAAGGCTTGTTTTTTGCTGGCTAAGCCGTGTGACTTCCTTTCATGCTTACCAAAAAAGAAAAGAAGCTTACTCACTATCGAGCGAACTAACATAACCAAAGCCTGGCTAATCTGACCAGAAAAGATACAAGGCACTTTTAAATTTGGACAGTTTGCTAGTAACACACAAAGAAGAGTAAGCCAAAGACTAGGCTTCCTGAATTCTTGTCCCACACAACAAAAAAGACAACGAAACAAAAGGGGCTGGACGATGGCAACACAAGTTAGAAGAACCCAAACTACACTGCAGCTAGGCAGTTTTATGTTCTGCAGCTCTATTCTTTGGGGTAGGGGCACATGAAAGCCCCACATCTCATCATAATCAGGGAGCTGAAAAGAAGCACTCTCATGACAGACTCTCAGGGTTATAAAAAGACAAGTGGGAGATGGACTTGTAGCGACTCCATAAAGGTCTGCCAACTTTTAGTGTTTCAGGAGAATCACAAGGTTTTCCAGCCCTCAGATAAGCTGCAGTCCCAGGATTCAAGCTTTTGCTTATGTGGACACATACAGGCAACGATGAAGGTCATGATGAAGCTGTTCCCCTACACTCAGACTTTCTATAGATTTCTCCTTTAACCTATTTTCTTAGTCCCCCCCCCCCCCCAATAATAAAAATGATCAAAGTTTGAAAAACAACTCAAAGAAAGGGAACTGGCAAAGATGACTTTGTGAAAAAAACACTCACACATAGTTCCGCCCATCACTGTACAGGATACACATGACACGATGTTCATTCCCTTTAAGAAATACTGTGAGGGGCGCCTGGGTGGCGCAGTCGGTTAAGCGTCCGGCTTCAGCCAGGTCACGATCTCGCGGTCCGTGAGTTCGAGCCCCGCGTCAGGCTCTGGGCTGATGGCTCGGAGCCTGGAGCCTGTTTCCGATTCTGTGTCTCCCTCTCTCTCTGCCCCTCCCCCGTTCATGCTCTGTCTCTCTCTGTCCCAAAAATAAATAAAAAACGTTGAAAAAAAAAATTAAAAAAAAAAATAAAAAAAAAATAAAAAAAAAAAGAAATACTGTGAATACTGTGAATGGGGAGCCTGGGTGGCTCAGTTGGTTGAGTGACCAACTTCAGCTCAGGTCATGATCTCATGGTTCATGAGTTTGAGCCCTGCATCAGGCTGTCTGCTGTCAGCGCAGAACCTGTTGACTTCCTCCGTCTCCCTCTCCCCATCCACCCCCCAACCCCCCACCCCCTGGGTGTGTGTGTGTGTGCGCGCATACATGCATGTGCGCCGTGCACGCACTCTAAGTAAAGAGATAATATTTTTAATGCTCAACCAAAACAATTCAAACTATACACTTTAAAAGGGTTAAGATAGGAAACTTAAAATGAATTATAATGGAGATTGTCATAACATCATTTTAAAAATTTTTAATTTGACCCCTTTCCTGTCTGAAGAAATCTGACCCAAAAGCAATTCGCAAAACTTTTAACTTTTTTTTTTAGAAGCTTTAAAACAATGGTTCTCAAAATTTGATCCTTGTACCACCAGCATCAGCATCACCTGGGACTTGTTAGGAATACAAATTCTTGAGCCCAACCACACATCTAAGGAATTGGAAACATAGACATAACAGGAAGGGGCAGCAAAAGCAACATGCATTTTAAGCCCTCCAGGCAATTGATATGTATGCTAACGTTTAAGAACCAGTTAAAATATTGCCATCACAAGGATAACTGCTAAAAAATTATTCTAAGTCACACTGTAACTCCTTCAAAATTACAAATTACAACTGTGACTATATTTGGTTCTCAGCTATTTACCTTAAATGTCTAAAAATAACTCAAAGAAGCAGTAACTTCTAATCTTTAAAACCTCATCTTTGACAGTTTACATTGACAGTTTTATCTCAATAACAACCTTGTGCAGAAGGAAAAGAAGTATCATGGAAAACAGGGAAGAATAGTGAACAAATTCAGCATCGAGAGATTTGGGATCGAGTTTATATGTGACTCCTTAATAGCTGTTATGACTTTGGACAAATTACTTATTCTAAACTTGAATGTTCTCATTTGTAAAGTTTGTTGTTGTGGATTAAACCAAATGTTTGGTTTGGAGAAACAAACCAATGGAGAAGAATTAAAATACAGAAATAGATAATTCAGCATATGGAAACTTAGCTTATGATAAAGGCCATTATCTTGAAATCAATAAGGAAAACAGGGCTTTTAAATAAGCAGGTTAGGGGTGCCTGGTGGCTCAGTTGGTTAAGCGTCTGACTTCGACTCAGGTCATGATCTCGCAGTTTGTGAGTTCCAGCCCCATATCAGGCTCTGTGCTCATACCTCAGAGCCTGGAGCCTGCTTTGGATTCTGTGTCTCCCTCTCTCTCTGCCCCTCTCCCACTAGTGCTCTCTCTCTCTCTCTCTCAAAAATAAATAAAAACATTTAAACAATTTTAAATAAGCAGGTTAGGATAACTGAATAAAAATAGATAAAATTAGATCCTTATAAAAATAGATAAAATTAGATCCCTTCCACATATCTACACCAGTATAAATTCCTAATGGATCAGAGGTATAAGTAAAAAATGAAATCATACAACTATTACAATAAAATAGGGTGAATTCCTCTGTAACGAGATTAGAAATAATTTCCTAATTATGACACAAAATCCAAAAGCAAGCAATGAGTGAAAAAACAGACTAACTTGATTGCATCACAACTTTGCCTAGCTAAAGAAATCAAAGGAGGGGTACCTGGATGATTCAGTTGGTTAGGCATCCAACTCTTGGTTTTGGCTCAGGTCATGGTCTCGCGTTTGGTGAGTTTGAGCCCTGCATCAGGTTCTGTGCTAACAGTGCAGAGCCTGCTTGGGATTCTCTCTCTCCCTCTGCCCCTCCCCCCACTCACTCTGTCTCTCTTGAAATGAATAAATAAACAACAAAAAAAGAAATCATAAGCAAAGGAGAAATAGGAGATTGAGAAAAATATCTGCAACACATATATAACACATATCAGAATATTTATAACATTTCTAAAATACTCTAGCCCCACAGAAAAAATAAGCTAAAGAAATGAATAGCTCATTAAAAAATGCAAATGGTTCTTAACTATATGGAAAATTGCTCTACCTCACTTACAATCAAATGGATTAAAATGAGTTAATAATTCTTTCCTGGCAATATACTCTGTTGGTATGACTGTGAGAAACAGGCACTCTCACACACTGCTGTGCAAATGTCAAATGTTTAAGACCTCTGGAGGTAAATCTGGAAAATCTAGCAAAACTACATTTGCATTTACCCTATGACCCAACAACCCTACTTCTAAGAATTTACCCAAAAAATATACTGGCAAAAAATATATAATGGCACCTTCATAAGGTTAATAATTGCAGGTCTATTTGTAGAAGCAAAAGAATAATTCTTTATGCTTATTTTTATGCTTGAGAGAGCAAGATGTAACTGACCAAGAATTTTAAAACAACTCTAAAGTCCACCAATAAAAGAATGGTTGAAAAAAACTATGACATATCCAATCAATCAAGTGCTATGCAGCTATGGAAGAAGAATGAGGAATCTCTGTACATAGGCTCTAGAGGGATCTCTGATCCAAGCAAGAGAAATATGTGTATAGTATGTCACCATTTACCTAAGAAATGGGAGGTTACAAATATACAGATTCACTTACATAAAAACAAAGGAAATATTAAATAATATATATTTTTAAAGGTTATCTACAGGAGGAGTGAGGGAACAGAGTAGAGGGGATAGAGATAGAAGCTAGACATCTCTGAATACATCCCATTTTATAGATTTGCTTATGGAAAAAGTATTTTATATAATTATAAAGCAAAATTAAATCTTGAAAACACAATCCATAATACATTTGAAAATAAAAGGAAGCAAAGGAACTCAATGTTCATCTAGTTAGTGGTCTAACCATATCATTCCAAATACCTTTAAAACAGTAATTTGATGGTCCTTTCCTAGTAGGATATGCCCTAAAAAAACACACTATTTTCGGTAATCACATTGCTGATGAAAGTGTTATTTGTATTGTGAAACTGTTATGTGTGCATTGCAAATGCATTATTAGAAAGCATTTCTAATCATCCCTAGGGTCACTATGATCTGTAATTCTCAGTAGGGGAGCAAAGAGATAAAGATGTTGAGACTAAGATATTAAATATAAACCTTGAACTCTGATTTTGAATATAAAGTGTTTAGAATAGATCTATATACAGAAACATTAATTATATATTAATATATATTTTATGCATAAACATATAAAATGCAAATGAGATACACAAATATATAAAATATATTATTTTAAGAAAAAAAGTTAATTATATTTACTAGCTCTGTTTCCTGAAAAGGGTTAGAAACTATTAGATTAATGGCTGATTCAAGGCCTGGGGCACAAAAACGTCAAGATAAATTTGGAATTTTGACATACTAGGTAGCAAGAAAGCTATCAATGACAGCAAAGGTTATAAAAAACTTAGGAGCCAAACTGAATAGGCTATCATTAGTCAAAGATGGGACAAACTGAACATCAATAACTACAATTGATTAAAACTTATCAGATATGCTTAAACCCATGAGTCCATAATGATAACAAAATTATGATAATTAAAAGAAAGTCCTAGTTCATCACCACTGGAAAATGCTAATGAACCAACTTATTATTTGAAACCTAGTAAATAAAGGGAAAGAATCAAACATTTATCATGTCTTTTCAATACTAACTACACCAATGAGTTACCAAACAAATGTAGGGGAAGTTTCTTTCATAAAAGTAAAGGAATAAATACAGGAATGTTAATAAATAAAGGAATGACAGAGTGTCACCATTTCACAATCTTTTTAATTTCTTTTTCACTTTTATTTATTTTTGGGAGACAGAGAGAGACAGAGCATGAATGGGGGAAGAGCAGAGAGAGGGAGACCAGAATCCGAAGCAGGCATGAGGCTCTGAGCTGTCAGCACAGAGCCTGACGCGGGGCTCAAACTCACAAACTGCGAGAGAGATCATGACCTGAGCCAAAGTTGGATGCTTAATCAACTGAGCCACCCAGACGACCCTACCACTTCACAATCTTAATGAATAAATGTAGGTAGGCTTTCATTACGAAGGGCTGCTAATATCACAAAGAGACAACCAGACATCAGGGCCTTCTGATAGGAGACCATAATATGATCTATGGATACTCTTGGACTCCCCGCCCTCCCCACCCCCCCAAACACCAAAATCAAACATGCAGTCAACAGTCTAGATCCAACTATTAATTTACAAGAAATACAGAGAACAGAAAAAGCACGTTAAACTATAACAGAAAGATGCAATTAGCAAAAAACATCCTGACTGTGAGAAACTTCATGAAATAAATAACCTAGATGCTTCCACAAATAAACTGAAAGAAATAAAAGAGAACGAACCTACAGTTCAAAATAAACTTGAAACACAGATCAAGCAAATACAACTAATGAAATGTACAGGTGTTGTGTGCACACATGCATACATGTGCACACACCCATACATATATATTTAGGAGACAACTGGAAATTTGTACACTAACTGGATAATTTATTATATTAACTAATCACTGTAACTTTAGTTGCTGAAAAAGGATACTGTAGTTATGTTTTATATGTTTATATGTTACATATGTAACATATAACTACATATGTAGTACTTTTAAGAGTTTTTATCTTTTTATACTAAAATATTTGTAGATAATGTTTTCAGAGATTTGCTTCAAATTAATATGGGATGAGCAAGCAGATGTAGATGTAGATGATCTCATGACATGTTGTTGAAACTGGGTGATAGAGACATGAAGGTTTGTGTATTATTTTATTTTTGCATGTTTTTGAAATCTTGCACAGAAAAAAATGTATGTGTAAGGCACTGAACTTGGCCTAAGACTTAGAGATGAAGAATCTGACGTGCAGAGAGTTTAAATGAATTGACAAAGATCATACAAGTAGTAAGAGACATTATAGGAACTATAACGTTTTCCTAATCTTAAAACAGCATTCTCTACATATTACATTAAAAAAATTTCAAAGCTGAACAGTGTAGACCTACTCAAAATATTTACTAAATCAATTTATAATTATTACCACTCCTGAGAAAACTAAATGATTCTATAAAGAGCAACTGGAATGGGGTGCCTGGGTGGCTCAGTTGGTTAAGCGTCCAACTTTGGCTCAGGTCACAATCCCACAGTTCGTGGGTTCGAGCCCTGCATCGGGCTCTGTGCTGACAGCTCAGAGCCTGGAACCTGCTTCAGATTCTGTCTCTGTCTCTCTCTGCCCCTCCCCCGCTAGTGCGCGCGCGCGCACGCACACACGCACTCTCTCTCTCTCTCTCTCAAATATAAACAAACACTAAAAAAAATTTTTAAAAATAAAGAGCAACTGGAATACCTTTGTCACAGTGTGCCAGTTACTGTTCTAAGCTTTTTACATGTATTAACTCCTTTCATCCTCACAATAACAACATGAGATAGGTGCTATTGTTATTATTCCTATTTTATAAAGTAATCTGAGGCACAGAGAAACTAGGCCCAGGCAAGACTTAAAGCTTGGTATGCTGTCTCCAGAGTTCTTCACTACCAGGTTATTATAAACTCATAATTTCTTAATCTCAGTAAAGTTCAACTCAAACAAGAAACTAAAAAAGGGCAGAATAGAAACTCAAAAATAGATAGATCACATACAAATACACACATATATATATTTAAAAGTACATCAAGTTTTAAAATGAAATACAGAGGGATCTATGGAACAATCATTCCCTTCTGTTATTTATATAATAGTAGCATTGTTACATAAACATCCACAATATAAACACAATGTTAGATAAAAATCAAACTTTCCATAGTCTGCAGCAGCTTCGTAATTTCAGGTTCTGAAACAAAGCTAATAAAGGTCAAGCTGTGAGTTTAGTAACTATTTAACTGACACCTAAATTACAAAACAGTTGTGCTGAAATCAGTTGGGAGGCAATTATCTGCTACAAGGAGAACAGTGATGAGAAATAAGAATTGTTAAAAAAAATCCAAACACATATATTTTGCTGTAACAAGTATGATTTATGAAATAATATTTTATTATGTGAGTCATTTTCTTAAATTTCTTTCCCACAGTTCAACTCTCCTCACACAAGAATTCAATTACTGATGGCATACTATTTTATCAGTGAGCCTATGAACAAGTTGGCATATTTTCCTGTTCTCTGGGCCTGGCTTTCATTATATCTGAAGAAACAAAAGTAACATTAGAAGCCTCTTATAGTATGAATCATTATATCATGAAGTCAGAAATAATACAAAAGAAAGGAAGCTCCCAAAGCCTTTTCTACATCCAGTAAAAGCTGTGAGTTACATAAAACTAGTTGCAATGAATGTGAGATCCTGTTACCTCATACAGATTAGCACCAGAAATACAACAAAAATTGATTGTTGTTTAAAACTATACTTTTGACTCAGTCCAAACTGCACAACAGCTTTGAAACATAAACCTAAAGAAATGAAAATGTTGTTTAATTACACATATACAAAAACAGACTCATAATTTCTCAACCTTATTAAGTTTTGGCTCAAATAAGAAACTAAAACAGTACAGAACTGTTAAAAAAAGGTTAAAATATATATAATATTTTCAAGATAAAATATATAATAAATATATGAATAAATATATATGAATAAAATATATGAATATATTTATAATAAATAAAAATATAATAAATATAATATATATTTAATAAATATAATTAAAATATATGAATAAATATAATATATGAATGATTAATACAAAAATCTAATTTTTTCCTATATTTCAACACTTTCCCCCACCAAAGCTTTTCCAAAGCTCTACCATGTACCTACATAGCTTGAGTTTTACTTTCTTTCTCTGTTCAATTACTTTCCAATGGATACAATTGCCACAGTACAAACATAGATGTAGCTTCCAAAATTTGTTGTGAAAATTAAATGAGTCCATATCCATTAAGTACTTATCATCCTGTATGACAGATAGCCAACAATCAATAAATGGTAGTCATATCACGATCTGTTAATTGTACCTTTCATTTGCATAGCATTTATTCACAATAACTTCTTAAAACTATACAAAACTCTTAATAGTTTACAGAATTCACACTGATTTCCAATATTCCTCAATGTCTGTAAAATTTGAGTAAGAACACAGAAAAAATCATAGTGGTTTATCCAACCAAGTAATATCTTATGTCTGTGAAAATAAGAGATGTTTTTAGGACAATTTTATTTACCCTGCTTAAGTTCAGCTCAAAAATTAATGTATCACAAATATTCCTATAATCCATTAATTTAACTAAACTTGTTAAAAAATATTGGTATTTTTAATTTGTCTTACCTGAATTTGGTATTTTCAACGTACTCTTAATTACAGCCTTTCAACTTTAAAAGGTGTACTATTAAACACACAGTGTATTCCACTATTTTGGAATTTGATTTAAAAATTTTTGTCCTATCTCTGGGGTGTCTGGGTGGCTCAGTCAGTTAAACGTCCAACTTCGGGTCAGGTCATGATCTCACAGTCTGTGAGTTCAAGCTCCACACCAGGCTCTCTGTTGTCAGTGCAGAGCCCACTTGGGATCCTCTGTTCCCCTATCTCTCTGTCCCCTCTGCCCAAACTCTTGCATGCTCTCTCAAAAAATAAATAAACATTAAAAAAATTTTTTTATCCTATCTCTATTTATGGTTAAACATAAAAGGTTTTTCTAGTCAGTACACAATTTCTACAATTCCCTGGATTCCTGGAATTCAAGAATAAGATTTTTAAAAATTTTTCTTTGTAAAAGAAATAAACCGAATATACATTAAATGGATGCGATCTGCCTTCCACAAAATAACCCCTAAAGATAATTAATAAGATGTATGATGTTAATTAAGGTCCCATTTCCTAAATATCCACCATGGAGACTAATGCATCTTCCAAGTCTTTACCAAGGAAATTAAATGTAACAGATATAAAATAAATTGCAATCTATAACATAGTGATCTACAGAGCCCTGAAAAAAGGATCAAAATTAAGACTCATTTTGCCTTATTCTAAAGGAAAGGCACAATAACTGGTTGGTTTAAGTGTCCACAATCCTTGAGAAGTATTCACTATGAAGAGAAGGGGTAATTCTAAAGCTTCTACCATAACTTTGATGATGGTACATCATTCAAGACGTTTCAAGTTCCTTTTCTTTGATTCCATGATTACCACACAACCTCCACTTACTAACTTGGCTTCCCAAGTTCTTGGATACAGGAAAGAGTGCACTGGATTCTTCCACCTGAAAATTCTGATCACTGGAAAGGGTTATCTTCTATTCCAACATAAACTAGCATTCTAATATGTACATTCTAAAGTGTACATCATTCTCTTACTCAGTTTAGTTTGAATTGGGGTCCTGAGACCTGGACTTTTATGACTAAAAGTATAAATATGAGTTTCTTACATTGGAATATGAAAACCAGACAGACATTCCTTTTCACTGACGACTGCTACAATCATCTCTTGGGTTTTAACTCCCCAGCCCTTACCCTGTCCCTAAAAACAAAACAAAACAAAACTTTTTTTTTCTTTTTTTGGTCTACTGAAATATACCTAAGCCAAATTAGGCAGATTCATTTAAACACCAAAATGACTAACTAAACTCAAAATAACAACCAACCACAAAAGAACTGAAACCAAAACATAAGGATGTTTACATAGGCCTCATTCACATTTACTCTATTCCTAAAAGACAAAAAAGATACCTATGATATCCAAATTTTACTTAAGACAACAGAAATTATGTTTTAACTTGCATTATCCAGCAACATTATTTAAAAAAGGTTTGCCATATGTAACTCAAATATCCTGACTTCACTTACATTTAAAATGCATAAATAGGAGACCTCAAACGGTAACTTTTCTGCAGCCTTTTCTCAATAAGTCATCCTAAAGTAATTAATTGTGTTATGCTTCAAAAAAGCCCAACTCCCCCACACACTCCAAAAGAATACAGCCTCACAACAGACACTCCCGACACTCCAGCTCTTCAACTGTGTTCGCTTAAGTTTCATTTACAACAGGAAAGAACCACTCACCAAGTTCACAGTTCGCCTAAAAAAAGAAATGTCTATTATTAGCAGTAAATCTACAGGGCAGTTCTCTTAGGACCGTGATGCCAAGCCTTCAACCGCAACTGAAACTGTCTTTGCAATCTCGGTTTCCAGGAGACTGAAGGGCTGCAGACACGCGCAAGGATCCTGCAGGGAGGTTGGGATGGCACAGGGCGCCGGAGGAGGGAAGGAGGTAAGTCTCATAAAGGAACTGCAGTAGGGGCCTTTGAGAACGTCCAAGGGAGAGGTGGGAGCTACAGGGAAAAATAAATTAAGTACGTTTTAAAAGAGAATTTAAAGTGATGAGATTAAGGAAAAATGAAAAAATCATCAACCTTCCAAGACCGTCGTGTAAGCGAAGTAGGAAGGGGGTAGGGCGGGGAGAATAAGGGCCCCAAAGACCAGAATTTGAAAAAAGTACGCGAGCTGTAAGCTTGGCCTTAGTCCGAATCTCCTGTCAGGGTACGCGGGCCGCAGGACAAAAGGATCGCACTAACTCAGGGTTGTAGAAAGCAACGCATTTGCAACGATAACAAGCCCTGCACAAGAAGATGTCGCCTTTCTCCCTGCTTGCTCCTGTTCATTTCTTTACCTCTTACTGCAGCACCAGCGTCACTCCGGCAAAACTCTGCCAAAGCCCGCGCCGCAGGAGGACAGCAAAAGGAAAATACCTGAGTCCCCGGAATCAGGCAGGTAACAACAAGAGAAGTCGTAGGCCAGCGGTGTCCGGGTAGGACCCCCTGCTTGTCCCCAGTCAAACCCCAATTCTTTCCGGTGGGGAGGGGAACTTCCGCTCGGAGCGAGAACGTCACTTCCGTCTAATGCCTTCACGCTGCTTTGCCTTCTCCGCTCTACAGACGTTTGCTACCGTCGTAATGTTCTCACTTCCTTTTCCAGGATCCTGCTGCCTAGTCGTAACACCCGACGTGGACTACAGTACCCAGCATTCAACACGGGCAAGTTGAGTTCCGGGTCAAGAGGTCCGCGCTGGGTGGATCACCATGGAAGCGATCGGTTTGGTCACGTGGTGCCCCTGGATACGCCCGGTGGCTGCTGTGGGGTCTGGGGCTCAGGCAGGGGCCATTTTGCAGAAGGCAGCCTCCCGGAGTTGGGAGCGGCTTGGCAGCTAACTGAAGCTGTTTTTTTCCCTCCTCTACAGCTTGTGGCTTGTAGAGGAACCTGGAAGGCTGGGCTCCATCGAGCCCTTCAAAGACGATGGTTTCCTACAGCCTTTGCCATCTGACGACTCTCCATGGAGGCTGTGCCCTCTGCGCTGCTCCTGCTGCCGCACCTTCCAGCCCTCTATGCCTATCGCCTCCAGAGCTGCAGTCGTCCTTCCGCCCCAGAGACTGATGATAGTCGAGGTGGGGGCACCATGAGAGGCGAGAAAAACTACTGCCGTGGAGCTGCCGGAGACCACGGTTCCTGCCCCCCGACACCTTCACCTCTGGCCTCGACCCTCGTGATGCCCGCGGAGGCAGTCACAAGTGGTTGGTCTGGGTCTGGAGGTGGTTTGGCAGGGGGAGACGAAGAGGAGACTCGGCTTCTTCAACTCCTCCGGACCGCGCCAGATCCTTCCGAGGCCTTCCAGGCTTTGCAGGCTGCTTTGCCGCGGCGGGGCGGTCGACTCGGCTTCCCCCGACGGAAGGAAGCATTGTATCGGGCCTTGGGCCGAGTGCTCGTGGAAGGAGTTAGTGATGAGAAGCGACTCTGCTTGCAGCTCCTCTCGGACGTTCTCCGGGGTCAGGGGGAGGCAGGCCAGCTGGAAGAGGCCTTTAGCTTAGCACTTCTGCCTCAACTTGTTATCTCCTTAAGAGAAGAGAATCCAGCCCTACGGAAAGATGCGCTACAAATCCTACATGTCTGTCTGAAACGTAGTTCTGGACAGGTGCTGAGAACGCTTATACAACAGGGACTGGAAAGTACCGACGCCCGACTTCGAGCTTCCACAGCACTACTGTTCCCCATCCTGCTTACTCCTGAGGATTTGTTGCTCAGCTTAGATCTCACCGAGGTAATAATATCCTTAGCCAGAAAGCTTGGCGATCAGGAGATAGAAGAAGAATCTGAGACTGCTTTCTCTGCACTTCAGCAAATTGGGGAACGACTTGGCCAAGAGAGATTTCAGTCCTATATCTCTCGCCTGCCATCTGCGTTGAGGAGACACTACAATCGCCGCCTGGAGTCTCAATTTGGAAGTCAGGTTCCTTATTATTTGGAACTTGAAGCCTCTGGATTTCCTGAAGATCCTCTCCCCTGTGCAGTGACTGTTTCCAACAGCAATCTTAAATTTGGGATTATTCCTCAAGAGCTTCATTCAAGGTTGTTAGACCAGGAAGACTATAAGAACCGGACTCAGGCTGTTGAGGAACTAAAACAGGTGATGGGAAGAGTTAACCCTAGTTCTACCCCTCATTCCAGTCTTGTCGGTTTCATTAGCTTGTTGTATAATTTGTTAGACGATTCAAACTTCAAAGTGGTCCATGGCACACTTCAGGTCCTGTATTTACTGGTTATTCGCCTTGGAGAGCAGGTACAACAGTTCTTGGGACCAGTTATAGCAGCTTCTGTCAAAGTGCTGGCAGATAACAAGTTGGTAATCAAACAAGAATACATGAAAATCTTCCTCAAGCTAATGAAGGAAGTAGGTCCTCAACAGGTGCTTTGTTTACTCCTGGAACATCTCAAACATAAGCATTCCAGAGTGAGAGAGGAGGTAGTGAACATTTGCATCTGCTCCCTCCTGACTTATCCAAGTGAAGATTTTGACTTAACCAAACTGTCTTTTGATCTTGCGCCAGCTCTTGTAGATAGCAAACGCAGGGTACGCCAAGCAGCTCTTGAAGCCTTTGCTGTGTTGGCATCGTCAATGGGCTCAGGTAAAACCAGCATCCTTTTCAAAGCTGTGGATACTGTTGAACTGCAAGATAATGGAGATGGAGTGATGAATGCTGTGCAGGCCAGATTGGCTAGGAAAACCCTCCCAAGGTTAACAGAACAGGGATTTGTGGAATATGCAATACTTATGCCATCATCTGCCCAGGGTAGGTCAAGTCATTTGGCACATGGAGCAGATACAGATTGGCTTTTGGCTGGTAACAGAACTCAGAGTGCACACTGTCATTGTGGTGACCACACAAGGGACAGCATGCAAATTTATGGATCTTACAGTCCAACCATATGTACCCGAAGGGTATTAAGTGCAGGAAGAGGAAAAAATAAATTGCCATGGGAAAATGAGCAGTCTGGAGTCATGGGAGAAAACCAGACCTCCAATCCCAAGGATATAGAACAGGTATGCATCTTTTCTAATTTCCTTGAGTTGAAACTAGAAAGAGTTTAAAATGAAAATAGGTTTGTAATGACTTAAGGGTGAAACTGCTAGAGGGTTGTTATGCTATTTTTTTTAAGTCGGTTTGAAAGCTGACGTGGACATCTATTGTAATGGTACAGATCATGTAGGAACATTTAATAAGCTTACTGCTTGATGGATTTCATTGAATTTGAGGCACAATCTGATAATGACAATACTTGGATTTCAGTTTGGGCCTGTCAACTTGGTATGTCAATTATCTCATCCATACACAAACACTGAGTATTTAGTACTTGTCAGATAAAGAGCAGACTTCTAATAATGAAGATGAGGCTGGTTCCGTGAAGTTTAGGTAGAAAGACAGACCTGTAAATGGGCAATTTCAAATTTCTTAAGTGCTAAAGGAGAAATATAAAGAGTCCGTAGGAATACTGAAAATAGAAAAAAGAATTCCACTAGAAAAGTTCCGAGAATTCCTCCAAGAAGTTCCAAGAAGTCTTACAAGTTGTGACATCTGAACTGATTTTTCCTCCAGTTTTTATTTTGAAAATTCCAAATCTACAGATAACTTAAAAGAACTGTACAATGAATACCCATCTACTTCATCTATATCTGTCAGTTGTCATCTTTTCATATATGCTTCATATTTGCTGAATCATTTGAAAGCAAGTGCAGATATCTTGATACTTCATTTCTCAATATTTCTACATTTATTTTCTAAGTATGGCATTTTCCTTTATCATATTATTATCACACCTCAAAAAATCAATAGTAATTCAGTAATATCTAATATATAGTCTGTGTTTAAATTTCTCCAATTAACCCGTAAAAAATGTTTTATAGTATTTGTTTTACTTTTATCACCTAGGTTTCAATCACGGTTCACTTGGTTAATATACCTCTTATCTAGAACAATATGTCTACCTGTTTGTTTATTTTTTCTTGACATTGACTTATTTGAAGAGTCTGAAGTAGTCATTTTGTAGAATTTCCTACATTCCTTAATTTGTCTGATTGTTTCTTTATGAATACATTCAAGATAAACAATTTTAGCAAAAATGTTACATGGGAGATATTGTAAAGTTCACATTATATCACATGAGGATACATATAATATCATGTCGTCTCACTACTGGTGAGCTAAATTTTACCACTTGGTTAATGTAGTGATAACCAGATCACTGTCTTGTAAGGTTTATTTTCTTCTTTATAATTAGCACATGATCTGTAAAGTGATACTTTGAGACTGTATAAATAACCTAAAAACCTTTCAGCCACTGTTCTTAGCATCTAATAGTGATCCAAACCTATATCATTTATTACATCAAGGTCTACAAAGAAAGAGTAATTTTTTAAAAATTCTTACATTTCTTCTGTATTTGTTATGTGGCATTCTTTTTTATTCTCTGTGTTAAGTACATCAGTATTCCTTTTGATGCTAAAATTGGCTCTAAGTTGACCAGTGGCTGATTCTTATGTCCTTTGACGTGACTCCTTAGTCATTGAACACATTCTTAATCATACAAGATTCCCAGGCTTATTTGTACCTTTCTTGTGTCGGACCTGGAATCAACCATTTTTTCAAACTGCTTTTTTAGTTAAGAGCAGAATTTAAAAACCAAAGTCTAGGTATAAATGTATTCATCGCTATTGTTTACTATTGTGGATTGGTCACTTCAGTGGACAGAACCAGGCAGTACCTTTGTGTGTGTGTGTGTGTGTGTGTGTGTGTGTGTGTGTGTGTGTGTGTGAGAATCATATTGATAACCTCCAGTTCAAATCCAGCACTACAGCGTTTTTCCTTATCTTCCTTTAGTCCATATCTTCCTTCTCCCACAGTAAAACCCTGGTTCCCAGTGTCAGTCATATTTATTCATATACTGTATTCTATGATGTACAAAATATAATTACTACACCAATAACATGACAACTAACTACCTACTAAAGTTCAAGATTTCTACACTTGATCTTAGCCAAAAGGCCGAGAAGCGATAAAAGTTCAAGATTTCTTTGCAGTTCTTTTTCTGCTTAGAATTATCCCACAGAGTTTTGTTTTCAAACTTTTCTTAAATTGTTTTCTGAGTTATTATGATTTAAACGGTGTGATAAAAGATGAGTAGAAGTTTGCTTAAGTGTGGACGGGTTCTGGTGAATTCCAGATGGGAGGAATATATGTTGAGACACTGAGTTATGAAGGACTTAGCAAATGAATAAGAAATGGTGAGTTTCTGTACTGCTGAAACTGTTTGGTGGGAGGTAGCAGAAGATACTAGAAATACAATCAGAAGCAAAAATACAGAGATCATTATTACAAATAAGGAGTTTGTATTTTTGCAGTAGAACTCAAATGGATGGAGGTAAACTAAATACTCTTTCCTTCCTTCTAGCTCCAAATTATTTTTAACAATGATTTTCAGATTTACATAATCTAGTTATATGGTTGTTCTTGTGTACTGTAAACATTACCTGGCAACGAATGGGTTTCTTTAAGCATTGATCTTAATCCTGCTTGTTCTGTGTCAAAACTAAAATGTTAGTGTATCAAGAAGATTCTGGGGGCATCTGGGTGGCTTAGTTGGTTGAGCATCTGACTTCCACTCAGGTCATGATCTTGTGGTTCATGAGGTCAACCCCACATCAGGCTTGCTGCTGTCAGCCTGTCAGAGCAGATCCCACTTCGGATCCCCCCGTCTCTGTCTCTCCTCCACTTGCCCTCCCCCAAAATAAATAAATATTTTTTAAAAAAGAAGATGATTCTGGTGCTGGCCAAAGCACCAAGAATCTGAAAATAAGTGCATTTTTTAAATTCCAGTGTAGATATATATTGCTTTTAAAAGATGGAACTTGGGGCACCTGGGTGGCTCAGTTGCTTGAACATCCAACTCTTGATTTCAGCTCAGGTCATGATCTCGTGGTTCATGGTATTGAGCCCCACATGGGGCTCTGTGCGGACAAGCATGGAGCCTGCTTGGGATTCTGTCTCTCCGTCTCTTTGCCCCTCCCCTGCGTGCTCACATGTTCTTTCTCTCTCTCTCTCTCTCTCTCTCTCTCTCTCTCTCTCTCTCTTTCACTCTAGCTCTCACTCTCACCCTCCCCTGCACACCTGCAGGCACATTCTCTCTCTAGAAAGAAAGACAGAGAGAGAGAGAGAGAGAGAAAGAAAGAAAGAAAGAAAGATAGATAGATAGATGAAAGAACATATCCCAGAAATTAAGTTATACTTTCTTGCTCATAAATGGTTTGTAGAAGAACTACATTGGAATTTATCTTGAGGACAGGGATTAAATAGTTAAATATTTTTAGGTGAGCAGTTTTTGAAGTATGTATGTATTTTAATTAATAAACATTATTTTTTAGAGCAGCTTTAGGTTCATAGCAAATTGAAGAGAAAGTACAGAGATTTCTGTTGTCTCCTCTGCCCTCACACATGCACAGTCTCCTGCACAAGCACCACAGTGGTATGTTTATTGCAGTTGATGTAAATTGACATATTATCACCAAAAGTCTGTAGTTTTACATTAGGATTTGCTCTTGCTGTTGTATATTCTGTGGGCTTGGACAAATCTATGTCTAGTATCTACCATTATAGTATCATTGAGTATAGTTTCACTGCCCTGAAAATCCTCTGTGCTCTGCCTCTTCATCACTCCTTCCCTCCCTTCCAGCAACCACTGATTACTGTTTCCATAGTTTTGCCTTTTCTAGAATGTCATGGCCCCTGATCTGTTAGGTGTTGGCTCTTGCCCAAGTTCTGCTTTAACATTTCCAGTCTGCTGTTAATTGATTGTTTCTGTCTTGTCCACATATAGCGTTGGTTAATTACATTAAACAGCAAAGCTTCCAGAAAAACTCGTGAATGTTTATGTACTTCTGTAGCTCATTTTAAAAGTAGACTCATTTGCTTAGATGATTTTTGTTATGTAGTGTTAGAAAATACGTTTACAAGAGGGAAGCAGGGCTACATTGGAAACTCTTGAATGTCAGACCAAAGAGTTTAGCTTGTGAGCGTGCACAAGTTGGGGAGAAGCAGGGAAAGAGAGGAGAGAGAATCCTGAGCAGTCTACACACTATCAGCGCAGAGCCTACACAGGACTCACAAATTGTGAGATCATGACCTGAACCGAAATCAAGAGTTGGATGCTCAACCAACTGTGTTACCTAGGCGCCCCTCCTTTCTTTTTTTTTAAGCAATGCTTTAGGAAAATTATGTGTAGGTTGTACATTTTGTTTCTTTTCTTTCTTTCTTTCTTTCTTTCTAGAGCTAGAGACTACAGACTTAGGAGATTAATTAGACTTATGAATTAGACTGCTTGTGTGAGGTGTTGAGATCTGTAAGGATTAGCAGGGTATCAGGATTAGACTAGAAAGAAAATAATGGATGTAAGAGATGTTTCAAAACATTTAGTGACCAAGTGTTAGAGTAGAGGGGGAGGGAGAGAGAGAGAGAGAGAGAAAGAACTAAGATTTACATGAGGTGACCAATGCATAAAATCCATGAATACATATAAGAAGGCCCCAAACAAGGAAATTAATTAGGTAGAAAATGAATTTTAGGTGGAACAAGATAGAATATTCTAGTTGAGTTTGAAAAATACTATCCAGAGACAAAGAAAGAACCAGGGATGTAAATCTTGGAGGTCATATACTGAGAAGTATTTGCTGAGACTGAGAGTGGGTAGACTTTCCAGTGAAGGGTATATAGAGCAAGAGCAGCATGCTTAGGACTCAGTCTTGGCATACAGCCCCAATTAGGGAAGAGATATATGAGACAGAACCAAATAAGGCAAAGAAAGAGGTGCCTAACAGTTGGAAGAGAACCAAGGAAAAACAAAGTTTTAGAAGTGAAGCAGAAAGTTTGAGAAAATACATCTGTACCACTAAATGCAGGAGAGATTAAGGAGAAGGAAGACTGAAACATGACTTGTTCTTACATATTCAGCCTGCTACTTGTAAAATAATTTTTAATAACTTTATCTTCCTGAATTTCCTCTTAATAATTTTCTGATTATAAAAAAGTTAATGTGTACTTATAGAAAATTTGGAAAATATAAAAAAGCACAAAGAAGTAAATTAGATTTTTCTAGTAGTAATCACTTCTGAGAGAGGTATGCACTGAATGTTCTGTTGCCTGATTCTTTTTTCAGGCATGAAAATGAACGTCCCCCTTTTAGTTATTCACTTACTTTACCATGAACATTTTTTTCTTTAATATCGAATAATCTGTAGAAGGATCTTTAGTGACTATTTAATATTAGATCATATAATATCATGGTCTAACTGCTCTCTTACTTTTTGAATACTTAAACTTTTAAATTCTGTTATTGTTTCCACCATTTAGTTGATTATTTTTGTGCCCTAACACATCAAATCACTGACAACCACGTTCCTGTGGTATTTTAACTTTGCATCTCTTTTTATGTTTCTTATGAGTGTTTTAATGGGTTAATGGGGTCAGTGATCAGGCCTCACTAGCTGACTACCATATTAGCTATATTTTTCCTAACAGATTTCTATACAGTGTGGTAAGAGACATAGTAGTCAGTAAACTAGAATGAAAAATAAAGAGCATACTTGCTTCATGTGTATGCAGTTACTAGCTCTGTAGCTTTTTCAGGGTGGAAGATTTGATTATAGGAAGGTCATTGGGACATGGAAAAGAGTGGTTTTAGAAGAATGTCAGAGACTGAATTTAAAAGTTTATGAAGTGAGTTGATAAGGAATACAGGCAGTAAGCATTTCTTCAACATCTTTTTGATCATCCACTATGTGTGAAGCCAAATGCAAGCTTATAATCTACTCTTTAAAGCACCGCCTAGCATTTTTTTCTATCATTGTTTAGCACATGTGAGCCATGTTCTCTTTCTCAATGATGGTAAGCACTGGGGTGATAGGGACTGTTTCTTTTGGTTTTTGTTTTTGCAATAGTACTAACCATAGTGCTGTGTCCGCAATTAGTATCAATAAATATCTGTTAAGTGAGAGACATTTAAGGGTTTGGCAGTGAAAGAAAAGACCATGCAGGATATAGCAGGACGAGTTATTACTGTGTTTTATTTTAAAATAGGAAACGCTTGACTTGAGAGAGGCAGAAAAAGGAGCCAATTATGAATTCAACATACCTACTCTGTGCCTTGTACTGTGGTAGATGTTAGATATGAAAAATACTTATGATTTGGTCCCTGTAAACATATTTGAGAAAGAGAGGCAAGGAATTAATGGGTCCTAAATAAGGACTGAATGAGTCAAGAACACAGGTTTATATAGGGAGCTTAGCTGTGGAACAGAGGAGGAAGTCTTTTCCTCTGGAAATGAAAGAAAAAAGGAGGGTGACGAAGGATACAGAAAAATTTTGAGATAGCAACAAGCGTGCATTTTGTTTTTAGTCAAAAGAAAGGAAGATGTGATTCTAGAACAGTGCTTATTAAACTTTAATATGCATATGGATTGACTCAGGATCTTGTTAAAATACAGAATCTGATTCAGTTTGTCTGGGATGGGATCTGAGACTACATGTCTAATAAGCTCCTAGGTGTTGCTGATGCTCTGGTTTGTGAACCACATTTTGAGAGCAGCTCTAATAACTAAGCTTCCATATTCTGGTAAACTAAGAGGTAAGCTGAAAATGGAAAATTATGGGTCCGGGATCTGAAGAATATGGGAAAGGTTTAGAATACTTAATATGACAAATTTGAAGGTAAAAATTATTAACCTGCAGTAATGTATTTGTTGTGAATTCATTCTAATGAGGCTTTTCTTGGATGTTCAGTTGTTTCTAATAAGTAGTTTTTGATTTTCTTTTTAAAATATGATTGGAGTATCTGAAGGAGAAAAACTCTTAGTTTAAGCATGTCAAAACCATGAACAATCCTGAAAGCATATCTGATGTCAGTATAGATGTTAGTTTCCAAGAAGTACTCACTGATTTTCTTTTTTCTTTTTAAATTTTTTAAAAATAATCTTTGTGTCCACCCTTGGGTCTGAACTCATGACCCCAAAATCGAGAGTCACATGCTCTACCTACTGAGCCACCCCAGAGCCCCTGATTTTTTTTTCTTTTAGATTTTATTGAAGGTTTAAAGAATTTGAAAAACTTTTAGTTTTAATGCTTGTCAAAATCCTGAACAGCACTGAAGCATATCTATTGTCAGTGTGGATGATCTATTTAAAAACTTAAAAATAATTTTAAAATAAATTTTAAAAAGTAAACCTTAAAAACATATTAAATAAGGTAATGTATGTTTATATGTTTTTTTCACCTTAAAAAAAAGCTGTAACAGTGCCCTTGATAAATGGACAGCATGTATCCATTGCCTTGTGTACATTTTTTTTTTTACAGTTTATTTATTTATTTTTGAGAGAGAGAGGGAGAGCAGAGGAGGGGCAGAGAGAGAGGATCTCAGGCAGGCTCCACACTATGGAGCTCAATGTGGGGCTTGAACTCAAAAACCGTGAGATCATGACCTGAGCCAAAACCAAGAGTCTGATGCTTAACTGACGAACCCACCCAGGCACCCCTTCTTGTGTCCATATTTTTATCTCTCTGTAATTTTTTTACCTAGAGCCTTGTCAGCTGTATGTATTAAATACAACCTTACACAAAGAAACCAGCTGTGTTTCCTCATAGATGCAGAAAAAAAAAAAGGCATATAACCAAGAATTATCTTTCATTCTCTCTAAGAGTACACATTTCATATCCTTTTATGGTGATTTAAGTAGCAATAATAAACATGTATTTAATGTCATCCAAAGGTATTTATAGATCTTTTAATCTGTTTATTTGATGGTTATTCTATAATGTATAAGAGAAAAGGGTAAATTAAAAACATATTTAATGATCAGTGATTTGAATTTTTATCTTAATTAGAAATTCTAAAGATTTTTCATTAATTCAATTTTATATTAGTCTAAAATAACATTAAGGGTTTGAAAACTACAACACAAGGCAATATATTAATCATTGTAGGATTTATGGCATTATAGGAGTTGATCCCTTTTAATAAAGATATTATGTATTATAAAATTTAATTGAACTCATGATTTTACAATTTTATATTTTGAAAAGTGAAGCCAGTGGAGGACATTTGAGAAATTTAAGTTAGTTAGGCTTTTCCTGAGAAGATAGGTTCAAGTTTGCACAAACAATTATATCATATTAATATTATTTTACATGGTGATAAAATCTGGGCAAAGACAAATAACTGTCTTTAAGTGACTTTTATTTGTCCAAGGATTTTATATGAACTTTTCCTGTATAATTAATTTTATACCAGATATTAAAACTTTAAAGTTTAAGAACATTTTTTTTCTTGGTTAACCAAGGACATTAATTAAACTCACAGCTAGTCTTTGTTTTTCCTTGAATGTACATCTTGTGGCAAGACCATTGTTTTCCTTACACAGTACATTCAAACCATAAAAAGTAAAGAAATCTCAGAAGTCTCTGGGTTTTTTTCATTTAATGTGAAATAAGCACTCACCCTTTTAATAATGATTTTAGTATGCTAACTGAAATAAGATCTTGTTTCAGTTTATTTTATTCTGATAGATTAATACAGTCTATACATAGACATGATATACCAATCTGTTTGCTCGAAAAATATTTTGTATTCATAAAATGGAAAAATTTTACCCTCCAAGAACTTAGAGAATGTAATTATGATAAAGCAGCAAAAAACCCCCAAAACACTTAATCATCATTAGATTCATCATTGCTGAGTATGTTGGTTTTAAATATATTACCACAAATTCTTTGAGATTCTTTCCTTGAAGAGTTACAATCCAGTTCCCTTCTACTTGCATGTGTCTGACTTAATGACTTACTTTTAACAAATAAAGTAGAGATCATGGTGTGTGACTTCAGAAACTAGGTCATAAAAAGGCACTGCAGCTTCCATCTTGGTTGTGTTTTCCTCGAATCTCTTGCTTTGGAGGAAGCCAGCTGCCGTATCATGAGCAGTCCTCTGGAGAGACCCAGATGGCAAGGAACTGAAGCTTCCTGCTAGTAGCCATGGAGTGAAGTTCAGTGATCCTCCAGTCTCAGTTAGGGCTTCAGTTGACAACAGCCTAGCCGATATCTTGATTGCAGCCTCAAGAGATTAGAACCATCCAGTTAAGCCACTTGTAAATTTGTGATCCACAGAAAGAAAGATAATGAATGTTCATTGTTTTAAGGTACTATACTTTGGGATAATGCATTATATGGCCAAAGATAACTAATAGACTAAGAATTGTGATTTGCAGGAATTTGGAGAGATATTATATTTCTAATGTCCGTATCTTGTAAAATAAAGTCATTGAGTTTTCTTAGTTTTTAAAAAAGCTAAACTTACTTGAAGTTTAGAAAACTATTAAATATTGTTTTGTTTGGCTTTTGGAAACCATCATTTTTCTGAGTGTCTAATTTATAATTAAGTTTCTTTACTGTCCTTTCTTTTGCTTCAGAATTCCAAATTAATATTAACTTGCAGTTACTCAGTTATTTAGAGATACTGAAGAAAGCTGACCATTGAACGTTAAGATCTTGTTTCCTTTCATCTTTGGTATAGGAATTTGATTTTTTTGTAGATATTGACAGGTATTCGCCCCATTATAAGTAAACATGAAGAAACCTTAAGCTTTGGATGGGGAAAGAAAGCTCTGGCTATTAGAGTAATGGAGCTTATATCAGCACATTTAAAAACAAACATAAACAGAACACACCAATAAGGAAATGAGATTGCAGATTCCCAGTTAGCTGCCATCTGCCCAGGATACTGTCATCTGGCAGAAATCACATAATAGGTCATAAAATCAAAACCCATTTCCTCCACTGCTGCCATCTGTGTGGAAACTATTGTCCATGTGTTGAGTTATAGTCAGAACCAGAAAGAGGCTTTATGAGCAGGAGCTATGTCACTCAATCAGTTATATGAAGAAAGGTTAACTGAGGACTCAAGGGCCCAAGTCTCAGAAAAGGTGCACTTTCAGGCCATGTGTTTGATTCCCACGTTAGGACCCAGAAAGTCAGCACATCAGCAAGATCTCCAGAAATAAACATCAAGGAGTCAGAAATAGTTGGTTTGTTATTTTGCAATGTAATTTGTTTTCTTATATGTAAAAGAGTCCTCTAATTGGCTAAATAAAGGAAAAATGAGAAATAGTCTTGTCTGCATATTTTGTGGGAAAACTGATAGCTGACAGTTACAAAAAGTTCAGTTTGGGTATTCTCTAAGGATATTAAAGAAACCACTTTGGTTGTTTTAAAAAGATATTTTAGCTGTATAACATATGTGACAGTATTTCTAAGGTCTGCCAGTCTCCTTCAGTCGGTACTGCTACCTTAAGCCAGGTATGCCCCATTTCCCTGGTTGAAATGTCTTCCTTATCACTTGAAACAAAGTCTTTTGGATGCAACCCAAATGTCCCATTATAGGAGAATGGCATATCTAGTCAGTGGACCATTATATAGCCTTTAAAAATGAACAAGGATATGTGCACAACAATGTTCACTACAAGATAGTAATAGTGAAAAGCTGTGACAAAGAAAAGGTCCATCCATAGGGAACTATGAGTCCAACAACAATGTAAAATGCTGGGCATCCATTAAAAAGAATAAACAAGTATGTATGGATTAACATGGAAGGATGTCTGCAATATTGAGTACTTACTGTGTGTCAGAGTATTATGTGGTCCATTTTGTTTCTTAAAAATAGCTTGTTGAAGTATGTTTATATGTACAAAAAGACCTGTTAACAGAGTTTATCAGAATTCTTTTTTTTTTTATTTTTTTTAATGTTTATTTTTGACAGAGAGAGAGAGAGAGAGAGAGAGAGGCAGAGCATGAGGGGGGAGGGGCAGAGAGAGAGGGAGACACAGAATCTGAAGCAGGCTCCAGGCTCTGAGCTGTCGGCACAGAGCCCAACCCAGGGCTTGAACTCACGGACTGTGAGATCATGACCTGAGCCGAAGTCGGACGCTAAACCAACTGAGCCACCCAGGCGCTCCTATCAGTAGAATTCTAATGAAAGAGGTACCAAAGAATTGGACTTTATATCTTATTTACTTCTATATTTTTTGCATTTTTTTTACAATAAGCAGTTTACTACTTTTGTAATTAAAGTTTATAGCATTTATAAGAAGTCTTAAAGACACGAGAAATACTTTTATGGTAATGTTAATTGCAAAAGTGGTATATAAAACTTCATATATATTAATACAACCATGTTTTCTTCAAGTGTGCGCAGAAAGTGACTTGAGGTGCGCCTGGGTGGCTCAGTCAGTTGAGTGTCTGACTCTTGATTTCAGCTCAGGTCATGATCTCATGATTAGTGAGTTTGAGCCCTGTTTGGAGTCTCTCTTTCTCTCTCTCTCTCTGTCTCTCTGTCCCTCCCCCACTTGCATGCACTCTCTGTCTCTCTCTCTGTCTCTCAAAATCAATAAACATTAAAAAACAAGTCATTTGAAAAAAACACAAAGATGTTTCAGCAGGAGACTATAGGTAACTGGAATAAACTTTTTTAATGGTTACCATTAATGAGCAAGGTTGGAGTCCAGGTAAAAACCAGAAAGAAATGGTAGAAGATGAAAGGGTCCAGAAATTTTTATGTATGTATGCATGTATATATGCATGTAATCTGTATACACTATGGGGCTCCAAGTGACAACCCAAGATTAAGAGTTGCATGCTCTACAGACTGAGGCAGCCAGGCACACCTCCAAAAAATTTTTTTAAAAGATCCTTTTATTAAAAAATTATACAAGGAATTGGGGCACCTGGATGGCTCAGTCAGTAGAGCATGCAACTCTTGATCTTGGGGTTATGAGCTCAAGCCCCACATTGGGGAGTAGAGTTTACTTGAAAACACACACACACACACACACACACACACACACACGGAATCAAATGAAAAGTTAACAGTAGCAAGATTAAAATAATAAGACTCTAAATCTCAAATTGTTGTTAACATCAAGTGTGAAGCTTACATTTTATAATACTTTGATTTTCTGTAACTCTAGGGAATTAAGGAATTAAATGAATTACATTTCAGATATTAACTTCAAAGACTGAAAACAGTCCATGTTTCTAAGAGTCCTAAGGTACTCTCAACAGACTGCTTCACATTTTATAAAATTAATTTTCAACTCTTTAAAAATATATCTGTGGGGCGCCTGGGTGGCTCAGTCGGTTAAGCGGCCGACTTCGGCTCAGGTCATGATCTCGCGGTCCGTGAGTTCGAGCCCCGCGTCGGGCTCTGTGCTGACAGCTCAGAGCCTGGAGCCTGTTTCAGATTCTGTGTCTCCCTCTCTCTGACCCTCCCCTGTTCATGCTCTGTCTCTCCCTGTCTCAAAAATAAATAAAACGTTAAAAAAAAAATTAAAAAAATATATATATATCTGTACTTTTTCTCTTTCACCCTAACTTCCTTTTCTCTTTAAAATTATTTTTAAGTTTGTTTATTTCTTTTTGAGAGAGAGAGCAAGTGGGGGAGGGGCAGAGAGGGAGAGAGAGACTCTCAAGCAGGCACCGCACTGTCAGCACAGAGTCCAGCGCAGGGCTGGAATCCACAAACTATGAGATCATGACCTGAGCAGAAACCAAGAGTCGGATGCCTAACCAACTGAGCCACCCAGGTGTCCTACTTCCTTTTTTCTTTAATTCATTATTTAGTCCCATGAAAGTTTATCCGTGAAAATCATCTGTCAACTTTTAAGAGAGACCCAAAAGGGTTTCATTGGTGTGTCCTATAGTCTGCCTTCAGATATGTGCATATTTTTTCCATAGCAAAACTTATTAATCTCTGACTGACTTCTGCATTCTTAAATTCCACAGTCACACACATTCTCCATCACTACCACCACCCCCAGTATCCCCATTCCCATCCTCACCACCACCACTAGTTGTTGTATGTATCTGGCATATACAGTAATGTTCTGTTCTCTAAGCAGAAATTAATCACAGAGTAAATCTAATATGTATTCCATACTGTAGGATTATTTCTGGATTTCTCACTATTTTAATGGACTTAGTATGTTCTTTTAATCAATCTAATCAGGAGTTGACCACAGTGTGTTTCATTTTTATTACACTTAATACAAACTACTATATAATCAGTCATAGAAATTGTAATATACTTTGAGAAAGTAAAATCGGGTCTTTTTCATTTGGGACATTGTTTATTTTTCACTGATATTTTCTTGGTTAATTTTTGAAAGTGTTAACTGGTTTTTCACAAATTTGATGAGGAAGAACATGTTATCTGAGGATCTGGTAGTTCATAGTTAAGTAACTAAGAAGTTTTCAAATAGACATCTTTAATTTTATTGTTTCTCATTATTGTTTGATACTTGGCAAAGTTTGCAAAGAAGCATATTGAGAAGGCTGATAGTTTACCACATGTCTAGATTTGATTGTGTCCGTAAGCTCCAAATAAATATATAAATAGTACAATTTTTGTTCACTTTTTTTTTAAAGTTTATTTATTTATTTAATGTAATCTCTACATGAAATGTGGGGCTCAAACTCACAACCCCAAGATCAAGAGTTGCATGATCTCTGACTGAGTCAGCCAGGCATATTCACTCAATTTTTTTAATGCTGTAGCCACATTGAACGTGAAATGATCTAGAACAATTGAGCTCATTCATTATTGGTAAAGAAGTCTTGAACAGTTGAATAATGTTCTCATTTAGTTCTTTAGCTATGATTAGTTCTTTTACTTCAGAATTCTATTCTGGCTTTTGTACCTTAAGGATCAAAAGAGACATGTCAAAAAAAAATTGGAAACTATGAAGTACTAGGCTTGTATAAAGTATCACGTACTCAGTTTTAATTAAAAGTTCCCTCCTGAGGGAACCATGTTATAGGTTACCATGTGTATATTTTTATTTGATATTTCTATCAGTATTCTATAGTAAGTAAGACTAGTAGAGTGGGGTGCTTGCTGGTTCAGTGACCTTCAGTTACCATTTACTATTTAATGCTCAAGAATATCATAGTGTGATAGTCTACACTGCTGAATGAGAAATGTGCTTTGCTCTACTCAACTTGTTTTTTAGATGTGTGTCCCTTTACATTCTTTCCTTCCTAGCTGCCAGATGTGTACTTAAGGAAGTAAGGTACAGGGGAGTCTGAGTGGCTCAGTCGGTTAAGGTCTGATTCTTGGTTTCAGTTCAGGTCATAATCTCATCGTTTGTGTGTTCAAGACCCACATTGGGCTGTGTGCTGACAGCGCGGAGCCTGCTTGGGATTCTCTGTCTCCCTCTTTCCCTGTCCCTTCCTCACTCATGCTGTCTTTCAGAAATAAATAAATAAACATTTAAAACAAATGTACAGGAAAGAGATGGGATAAAGTAATAAGGAGGCAAAATTAGCATTTCTGTCATGGAATGAAAAATACTGTTGGTGTACCTACCATACCATATGTGGATGTTTATTTGTTTCATTGTATATTTGATAAATTTAATATTTTTCTTTTAGTCTGAATTTCATAATTGGGTCTAAGTTATTCTTTCATATTTATTACCAAGTAGATGTAACACAAATTTGTTAATTTATTATCCTCTTCTCATAGTTTTCAGCATACGATTTCATCCCATCTCCAAAATTAAAGCCCTCTCAAGGAATGCCAGTCAATGATGATTTATGTTTTAGCAGAAAAAGAGTGTCAAGAAACTTATTTCAGAATAGTCGGGATTATAACCCAGATTCTCTTCCTGTGTGTGCTGCTGGTAAGTAAAATGTTCAGGTAATAGACACATTGAAACTAAGTTAAAGGTTTCTCTAAACTTAATAATTCATTCAAGAGCTCAAAGAATTTATAATCTAGTAGACAATTCAGATTCAATAAATATTTGTTATAGATCTGATAAGAATGGACACTTTGACATAATTGTATATATATGTATACTGCATATATACATATATATATACATATATATGTATATATATATGCAGTAAAATTCCATAATATTTTTACACAAAAATGATTGTTATAATGATTGTGTAGTTTAATGTTTATTTAATAGAGAAAAAGAAATGCAAGAATATATCCAGTTATGCTCATACCATTACTTGGATTTTTATAAGGCTCATGCTTTCTGTACCATTGAGAGCTCTTATCTAGTCACACAGATTTAAAATAACTAGAAAATAAGACAACATATAACCTGATGCTAGACTGAGTGATATGAATTGTAAGTACTATTTAGGGATTTAAGAAAGGAAAATGTGATAGGTGTTGAAGTGGTTTAGGAAAGCTCCAGGAAAAGTTGGACTTGATCCTTCATCTGGTAGATGAAGGATAAAGGGGCTTAAAATATAGGGAGATAATTTTAAAAATCCCATACATAGAACTGTAAGGGATCCATTGCTCAGGGATAACCTTATCTAGCTAAGGTAGAGGGAAAGAGATCTTAGAAATAAGCTTGGAAACCATGTGAATGCTGTGTTAGATGTTAAGAAAGAAAGTAGAATTCTGCAGTACAACTTTTTGTGCAATGTGTACTACAAATACTGGGAAGAAGAAAAGCTAGCACAAGAAACAACAGGTGTTGGCGGGGACAGGGAGAAAGGGGAACCCTCTTACACTGTTGGTGGGGATGTAAACTGGTGCAGCCACCCTGGAAAACAGTATGGAGGTTCCTCAAAAAGTAAAAAATAGAACTACCCTATGATCCAGCAATTGCACTATGAGGTATTTACCCAAAGAATACAAAAACACTGATTTGAAGGGATACGTGCACCCCAATGTTTATAGCAGCATTATCAACAGTAGCCAAATAATGGAAAAAGCCCAAATGTCCATCAACTGATGAATGGATAAAGAAGATATGGTATATACACACAATGAAATATTACTCAACCATCAAAAAGAATGAAATTTTGCCATTTGCAATGACATGGATGGAGCTGGAATGTATTATGCTAAGCAAATTGAGTCAGTCAGAGAAAGACAAATACCATTATTATTTTACTCATATGTAAAATTTAAGAAACAAAACAGAGGAACATGGGGGAAAACATAAGAGAGGCAAATCAGGAAACAGAATCTTAACTATAGAGAACAAATTGAAGGTTACCAGTGGGGAGGGGGGTGGGGAGATGTGAATTAAGGAGGGCATTTGTTGGTATGAGCTCTGGCTATTGTATGTACGTGATGAATCACTACATTCTACTCCTGAAACTAATAGTACACTGCATGTTAACTAACTGGAATTTAAATAAAAACTTGAGGGAAAAAAAAAAGGAAAGTCAGGTCTGGGGAAATGTTCCATAGCGAGAGGAGGGAACATGTAGGAAGAAACTGTTTTTGTGTGTATTTTTCAATATACCTTTCTTTGTACTTTTCCAGTCTCTCTTCTGTTCTTTAACCCCTGATACCAATCAGATATACCAACAGCACAAACTTTCCCTTTCTTCCTGCCTGGCTTACTGTACATTTACCCCTGTATTTATTCTCACACAAATGAAATCAGTATTTCTGAAATTAGATGTATTCATGAAGTAAAGTTAACGTTTACTTTTATGTTTTTCTCTTCCTTCCTTCCTTCCAAAGGCAGTACTGGGACTCATCAGACAAATGTTTCTCGGAAATGTGGACAACTTGGATTTTCACAGATATGTGGGAAAACTGGCAGTGTGGACTCTGACTTACAGTACCTGGGGACAACTAATAGTCATCAAGATAAAGGTTTAAATTCCAACTTAATTTGGATGTAAATGATTTATAAATATTAAGGGAGGTTTCCAAATCTAGTTTATATATTATTTTGTGTAATTATATTCACTACAGGAAAGAAAAACATGTTATATTTTTAATAAAAATCTTAATAACATATTTTCATAGTTGTAACCCTAAAATGTTAGTTTTAATAATCTTCGTACATATATATGACTGATGAAAATTAGAGAGTTTAGAAATTCATGGTGGAGATGAGCATTTTAATACCAAGTAATTAAAAATGTTTTTCATTAAGAAGTACTGTGTTAGCAGAAGACCATTATTTTCCATAGCAGTTTTAACTTTGACATACCCTTTTAGGTATCCTGTATTTTTTTTTTTTTTTGAGGTTAGGAAATGCTTAACAATAAAATTTATTTTTTTTTCCAATATATGAAATTTATTGTCAAATTGGTTTCCATACAACACCCAGTGCTCATCCCAAAAGGTGCCCTCCTCAATAAGGTATCCTGTATTTTTAAGGATAGAAGGAAGAAAACCATTTCTTCCACAGATAGAAGGAAGAAAACCATATAAATATGTCAACAGATGCAGTTAAAATTCAACATCAGTTGGTATGATTACCAAGTTATAACAAACTACAAATAACTTTTTTAACCTGATTATGTCTGCTAATGCCTATAGCAACTATATTTAGTAGTGAAATATTAGAATAAGACAAAAATGCTCACTGTTACCATTGCTATTGAACATTGAATTACTAATCCCTGTAGTATTTATTGAGAACAGGCACTGTTCTAGAATCTAAAGATCAAAATCTAGTAGAAGAGGAAATAATAAAGGAATGATAAGAATAGTAGTGACTGCTATGAAGAAAAATAAGGCAGGGTAAGAAGACAGAATGTGACAGGGAAAGTTTCTGTGAAGTAAAAATGTTCAGCAGAAAACTGAATGCAGTGAAGGAGGGACTTACGTGGATATCTGGAGAAAGAGCATTCCAGGAAGAGAGAACAATCAAAGTATAAATGCTCTGGAGGCGCCTGAGTGACTCAGTTGGTTGAGTGGCCCATTCTTGGTTTTGGCTCAGGCTATGATCTCTTGGTTTTTGAGTTTAAGCCCTGTGTTGGGCTCTGTGCTGACATCGCAGAGCCTGCTTGAGATTCTTCTCTCGCCCTCTCTCTCTGCTCTTCCCCTGCTCACGCTCTCTCTCTCTCTCTCTTAAAATAAATAAGTAAATTTAAAAAAAAAGTACAAGTGCTCTGAAGCAGGCTTATTGGAGAAATATCCAGGTCAATGAAATGAGTGAGGGGGAGAATAATTTTAGGCAATAACATGGGGCCTTATTGGACATAGTAAGAATTTGGGATTTTATTCTGAATGGGGTAGGAAATCACAGTAGGTTTTTGAGGGAAAAAAAGGGGGCATGATTTGACAATCTTTAAAAGGATCAGAGCTACTATGTAGAGAATAGGTTTGGTAGCAATAGGGGTAAGGTACAAAGCAAACCAGTTGGGATATGGAAGTTGTAAAGGTGAGAGATGATATGGTTTGTATTAGAAAGGAAGCAATGAAAGTGATGAGAAGTAGTTGGATTCTGATATACAAGGTGGCTGTGAAGTTTGGAAACATGGGTAATTTTATTTTATAATGTATGCTAATGTAATATGAATAAGCCATTTATTCTGTATTCACCAAAGTTTTCAGAATCAGTAATCACCATGTGTTGTTAATGTAGAGCCAAAAAGAATTACTAATGGATTAGATGTGAAGTTTGTGAGAAGAGAGGAGTCAAGGATGAGTCCAGTGTTGTTGGTCTAAACAACTTAAAGAATAGAGCTGCCATTTACCTAGAAGCAGAAGATTAGGAAAAGAATAGATTTGACTGATAAATCAAGAGCTTTGTTTTGAACATGTTAAGTTTGGGACATCTGTCTCTTAAAGAAGATGTTGAGTGACATTTTGATATTAAGTCTGGAAGCAAAGGAAAATCCATGCTAAAAACTTGGGAGTCATTGTACTTCCCGTGTAGGGAGAGTGTAGCTCAAAATTAAAAGTATAAAATTTGTAAAAAATAGAATAAAATAAAATTTGTAGAGGAATAAAGAAAAATTGTCATTACTCTCCGATAAAATGTGGTACAATGTGGTAATTAAGAACACTGGGAAGCCACAGTGCCTGGGTCTGTATCCCAGCTTTATGATTTCCTAGTGTGTGATGTTTAGCAATTTACTTATCCCTCTTTACATTTTTTCTTTTAATCTATAAGATTAGTACCTACCCCCACAGGGTGTTATGAAGATTAAATTAGTTAATACACATGAAAAGTTTAGAATACCACTTGACATAGTAAAGTGCTCAATAAGCATTAGTTCTCATTGTTGCCATCTTTATCATTATTAATATTAATAGTTTATATAGAAAATCTAAAAGGATATACAGAAAACTCTTAAAATATTAGGCAGTTTAGCAAGGTTGCCAGATATAAACCAGAATATAAAGATCAATAAAGTTCTTAGATACAAGCAACTTTCAGAAAATATAATTTTTAAGAAAGAAATTAACAGTATGAACAAAATCTATGTGGGTATAGAAGTCTAACAAAAGATTTATATACCTTTTATTATGAAAGCTAAAATACATTTCTGAAACACATAAAAGAAGACCTAAATAAATTAAGGCTATCCCACATTTTTATTTTTATTTTATTTTATTTTTTTTAATTTTTAATTTTTTTATTTTTTATTTTTAACGTTTATTTATTTTTGAGACAGAGGGAGACAGAGCATGAACGGGGGAGGGTCAGAGAGAGGGAGACACAGAATCTGAAACAGGCTCCAGGCTCTGAGCGGTCAGCACAGAGCAGGACGCGGGGCTTGAACTCACTGACCGTGAGATCATGACCTGAGCTGAAGTCGGCCGCTTAACCGACTGAGCCACCCAGGCGCCCCTATCCCACATTTTTAAATAGGGAGGCTGAATATCAGGAAAATGGCAGTTATTCTTAGATTGATCTGTAAATTCAGTGCCATTCCAATCAAAAATCCGACCAGGGTTCTTACATAGAACCTGACAGGCTGATTCTGAAATAAATATGAAAGAATGGAGGGTCAAGAATGGCCAAGATAATTCTAAGGAAGATAAAAAATGAGACATCCATCCTATTGGATAGCACTATGATAAATAAAACATTGTAATACTAGTGCAGGGATAGGCAAAATAGACTAATTGAACCAATAAGAAGCACGTAAATGTGTATGTGTATACATACATATATACATATAGATATACACACACACACACACACGTAGGAGCTTTATAGATGAAAGGAAAAGAAAGGACAGTTTATTTAGTTTAACATGAAATTTATTGTTAAATTGATTTCTATACAACACCCAGTGCTCATCCCAACAGGTGTCATTCTCAATACCCATCACCCACTTTCTCCTCCCTCCCACCCCCCATCAATCCTCAGTTTATTCTCAGTTTTTAAGAGTCTCTTAGGGTTTGGCTCCCTCCCTCTCTTTTTTTTTTTCCTTCCCCTCCCTCATGGTCTTCTGTTGAGTTTCTCAAGATCCACATAAGAGTGAAAACATATGGTATCTGTCTTTCTCTGTGTGACTTATTTCACTTAGCATAACACTCTCCAGTTCCATCCACGTTGCTACAAAAGGCCATATTTCATTCAAGAAAGGACAGTTTAAAACATGGCACTAGGGGAGCCTGGGTGGCTCAGTCAGCTAAACGGCTGACTTTGGCTCAGGTGATGATCTCACAGTTCCTGGGTTCAAGCCCCACATCGGGCTCTCTGCTGTCAGCGCAGAGCCTGCTTTGGATCCTTGGTCTCCCTCTCTCTCTGCCCCTCCCCACTCTTTCTCTTGTTCTCTTTCAAAAATAAACATGAAGACCTGGCACTGGGAAAATTGTACTATCTATATAGAAGAAAGTTAAATTAGATCTTTACCTCACACTACACAAAAAAGTAAATAAAATAAATGCCAGATGGGATAAAAACTTGAATGTGAAAAGCAAAAAACTTCAAAATCTTAGATGTGTATACATAAATAATATATTTTCTTTTGTTTTATTACAGCGTATGCTAGCCTAAATTTTGCCTCTAAGACACAACAGACATTTGGTACCCAAACAGAACGTACTTCGTCATACTCTGGTCTAAATCCAAGTCCAGGAGGCTTCATCCTTCCATCCTATCCTGTCTCATCACCTCGAACTAGTCCAAAGCACACATCTCTTACTGTATCTCCAAAGAAGTCTCAGGATAATTGCATTAATTTCTCTAATTCCTGGCCTCTTAAAAGCTTTGAGGGACTACCAAAGCCAAGTCCACAGAAAAAGCTTGTCAGCCAAAAATCGTCTGACCCTCCAGGTATAAATGACGGTAAAAATTAATACTTTGTTCAAATTTTCATGTGTTTTTGAATTATTACTTTGGAGTTAGGGTTGTTTAATCTTTAAAAGCTGGTAAACTGCATTTATGTTAAATAGTTCAAACCTGTAATATAAAATTGAATTGAGGGGTGCCTGGGTGGCTCAGTCGGTTAAATGTCTGCCTTCGGCTATGTCATGATCTCACAGTTCATGAGTTTGAGCCCGGCATCGGGCTCTGTGCTGACAGCTCGAAGCCTGGAGCCTGCTTGGGATTCTGTATCCCCCTCTCTCTGCCCTTCCCCTGCTCACACTCTCTGTCTCTCTCTCTCAAAAATAAATAAACATTAAAAAAAAATTTTTTTAATTGAATTGAGGGGCATCTGGGTGGCTCATTTGGTTAAGCATCCAACTCTTGATTTCGGCTCAGGTCATGATCTCGTAGTTTGTGGGCTCAAGCCCTGTGTCAGGCTGTGCGGCTGACATTGTGGAGCCTACTTGGGATTCTCTCTCTCCCTCTTTGCCCCTCCCCCTTGCATGCATGTGTGCTCTCTCTCCCTCTTCTCCCTCTGTCTCAAGATAAATAAACATTAAAAAAAATAAAATTCAATTGACATTGTCATTTCTTAGTTTTCTACTTCAGAATCCTTTTTCAAAACTATGCAACTAATAATGCTTTGTAATGAGCATGAACAGCCTAAGAGCCCAGTAACAAATTTTCACTTTAGAAATAAAAAATGCCATTCATATAATTACTATAATTATTGTTTAGTATCCATTTATTCTACATTTTTTGAATGCTTAGTATATGTTAAAATTATTTTAAGTTTTCTAGTATTTGTTATAAATTAAAATATCCTTAACAATAGCCCTCTCCAAAATAATGAAATTGGCATATAAATTTATTCAAGACAGATCCAATTTCAAAATAAGTCTAGTAAAGGCGACCCCTATATCCCACATACTTTCTTATTCCCAATCTCTGCAGTAAGATGTTCCAGTTCATAACTGATTGCGGTGCCTGGCTGACTCAGTAGAGCATGTGACTCTTGATCTTGGAGTTGTAAGTTCAAGCCCCGCGTTGGGTGTAGAGATTACTCAAAAACAAAATCTTACAAACAAACAACAAAAAAAGATGTTCTACCTTTAAACTACCCCACAACACTGATGTTCTAGTTTATAACATGACCAAGGGCAATTTATCGCATGGTCAGTCAATTTTATCACTTATTCTTAGCACTAAACCTTCATTTTCTGCATTAATTTCTTTCTATGTTTGTCTTTCCTCTAAGATCAAACATTTGTATTGAAAGCTGAAAAATTATTCAGTTTGTTCTCCTAATGCCTGGCATTAATGTTTTGCGTATAGTACTCATTCAAATGTTGTGTATGTAATTAAATGAAGATCGGAAATAGCCCCTGTGGCTTATTTAGGGACATACAGACTTTTCCGTACAAATATCAGTTATGATAATGTTTATGAAGACAGAAATTTTACTTGGTGTATATAGTATTTTTATCTAATATGAAAGAAATTCTGGTGACTCAGTTTTGTTATATTTGTTAGGGGACCCTGATACTTTGACCTCATTTTAAATAGTAATCTTCACTCCTAATAAAAAAAGTGTATTTTTTAACTTAAAAACATTGTATTCCAAACACTTGTGATTATAACTTCAACTTCTCTGAAATTTAAAAAAAAAAAAGTAAAATCTATTTCTTTTCATGCAGGAGAAAATTCTCAAGAAAAACTATCTCCAGTTCAACTTACCCCTGCCTTGGTGAGATCACCATCTTCCCGCCGAGGCCTAAATGGGACCAAACCTGTCCCTCCCATACCAAGGGGAATCAGCCTTTTGCCTGATAAAGCTGACTTAAGCACAGTGGGACCCAAAAAGAAAGAACCTGATGATATTTGGAAGAGTGAAAAAGATAGTCTTACAATCGATCTTTCAGAATTGGATATCAGAGATAAAGATTTGGATCAAGAAGAGGTTAGAGCCAAATATCACTTTTAATAGTTTTAAAATGCTTGTAATTTTCTATAATACAATAGCTGTCATTTAAGGAAAAATCATACTTTTTAATTCCGTAACATGTTTTCTTTTTTATAAAAATATTTCATGATCCTTATAGAAAATGTAAAAACTGTAGTGAAATATTAGAAAATTCATCACACCAAATCCCACTACCCAGAATGATTTGCCATTAACATTCTAATGTGTTTCCTCTATTTCTTCTGTGCATATTTTATTTCTTTTTAAATTAAAAGTATGAGTAATATAGCAATATACCCATGCACTAACCCCTCCCAAATGAAAAATTTGCATATTTGTTTCCTATTTTTTAAATAAATGAAACATAACATAGTTCCCTCCCCAATCCAGTTCCTCTCCTTCCTTCACCACAGTCAACTACTATCACCATTAATTTGTATTTTATGTATTTTTGTACTCTTAATATACTAATACTTTGGTATTTATGATATAATCATAATTGATTTTGGGTTATTCCTAGTCTTTTTGTTGTTGTGAACAATGGTGCATTGAACATTCCTGAATATGTCTGTTATGCATATGTACAAGTTTATTATTATGAAACTGAAATCATATACTCATCTCTGAGTATATACTATATTTTTATACTATAAAAATCTATTGCCAAGGGGCGCCTGGGTGGCACAGTCGGTTAAGCGTCAGACTTCAGCCAGGTCACTATCTCGCGGTCCGTGAGTTCGAGCCCCGCGTCAGGCTCTGGGCTGATGGCTCGGAGCCTGGAGACTGCTTCAGATTCTGTGTCTCCCTCTCTCTCTGACCCTCCCCCGTTCATGCTCTGTCTCTCTCTGTCCCAAAAATAAATAAAAAACGTTGAAAAAAAAAATCTATTGCCAATTTGACAACTCTGTACATACTAATTATGTCAGAGAAGGAATGTTGTTGCTATATTGTTGATTCAGAACACTATTTCCATAGATACTTCCTTTTTATCCTATCAGTCTGCCTGATGTCAGATTTTAAAAAGTGTTTACATTAAATATATAAACTGAAACATTCAATGATGATATTTTGTGGTCTTATTTTTGCCAATTTTTAAGATATAAGCATCATTACTGATAATTTGCTCAATAAAATAAAGTTAATATTAACACATCCTCACCTTAAAAGCATTTCTTTAATATTAAGCATGCATACCAAAATTGGTTCTTAATGAATTAATTAGTTATTCTAACTTCTAACTGCTTGTAAAATCTCCCCCCCCCCTCCACAAGTTGTATTTCACTGGTACTAGGAAGAGAATTCATTTAAAGGGAAGAAAGTTACAGAAGAGGCATTTTCCTACATAATTCATAAGTTTCATTTGACACTATATATTTTTGCATTGTTTTTGTGAAAGCTTAAAAATTGCCCTTTTTCTTTTAGTGAATAATTGAAAGGGTTATTTCTTTTACATAATTATTGATAAATATTGGAGATAGTACTGTTTTTAAATATTTAGCCTTCTGAGGATTTACTAGGGAAGTGGCCGTATAGTTGCATCAACCATTATAATCGTTACAATCAAAATGTAAGTAAAACATAGTTTATGTATGTTTTTGTGTTCCTTAATTCATTCAAGGTTCTATTTCCAAATGTAATATATTAGTTTGTAATGGCAGTTTCTAGTCTACATTTCTAGAAATACTTGGCTTCAGAAGTCACATACAATGATCTGTTATTCTCTGAACCCTAACACTGGCAAGCTGGATGTAAACTTCAAATTTTAGAAAAATGATCACTTTTCACAGAATTTTGAAATGGCTACATTCACACATTAATGACTTAAGATTAGCTAACCCTCTATGACTTCAACTCTGATGTCTACCATCTGATTCAATGATTCCTTTACTGATTAACTTATATTAGTCATTGTGCTCAGTGATGCAAATATCATGGTAAATAATAAATAGCTTGAGATCCTTCCTCTTAAGGAGTTTACAGTCTTGTTAATAGATTGGTCGTGATAAAATATGTATTTTTACTCTGTACAGATATGTTAATATCCATCTTGTTAGTACCAGACTGGAGAGTGGCTAGCTAGGTATAGTGAATAAAATTTAAATACTAAGGATAACTTTTACTCATATAAATGTGTTGTAAAGTTAATTGTTTCTATTTTTTTTTCTTAGATGCAGAGCTCTCTTAGGTCCCTTCGTAATAGTGCAGCTAAGAAAAGAGCAAAACTGAGTGGCAGTACTCCTGATCTTGAAAGCCCTGATTCTGCAATTAAGCTTGACTTGACTGTGGACTCACCATCTCGATCTTCCTCTCCAAACATCAGCTCTTATAGTGAAAGTGGAGTTTACAGCCAAGAATCACTGACTTCTTCTTTGTCTACAACTCCTCAGGGGAAGAGAATAATGTATTTAATTTTTTTGACATGTTAAATGAATGCTAATGTTTAATTTGTAGTCTGATCCCTAATATCATATTTGAAAAAAAAGCTTTAAAACTATTTATTTTCTAGTTTGTAAAATGTTGAAGTCCATTTAAAAGAAAGGTTTACAGGTATTACCTTGCTTGGCGTTGGTTTGGGATGGGTGGAGAGAGACAACACAGCCACAGCTGTAACCTAGGGCACCTATATTAATATAAGCCCTTATTCCCCAAGCCCTACTTGTTCCCCTGCCTATCTAACATTTATCCTAATATTCCTTGTTCTTTAACTCCTTTCTGAATCATTGACACTTTTGCAGCGGACCTATAGCTGATGTTACTGCTTTCATTCAAAACTCAGCACCAATTTCCTCTAATTTGTAGGTAAACTCCACCCAGCTGTTACCCCACTCTTGTATTTTGTTATTCCATTATCTTGTGGAAGCTCAGGAGACCATGCCATAGCTTTTGCAGCCTCCTCAGGCGTCTTCTTGTAGCGGCTGTGGAATTAGAGTCCTAGCTGCCCCACACTGACAGAGAATTATTTTCTAGTACAGCCATTCAGCAACCTTTTTCACATTACCTCAGTAACCCCTAAGTCTTAATTAAATGGTAAACCCACCTTGATTTCTGGGGATTTCTGTGACTTTATTCTAGGATTTTGGGGAATCTCTTCCCTCTTTATTTTAGACAAGAACCTAAGAGTAGAATTGCTAGGTCATAGGGTAGATGTACATTTAACTTTTTAAATAACTGCTAAACAGTTTTCCAAGATGCTTGTACAGTTTTACACTCCCACTAGCAAAGTCTGAGGTGTTTCACATCCTTGTTTATATCTGTTGTTGTCATTCTTTTTACCTTTACTTTTCTTTGATTTTATCCTGAACCATGTTTATACACAGCTATCAGCCATGATTATTTAAAATTAAATTTAAATTATTTTTACTTACATGAACTGGAGTCTCTTAACAATGTATGTAACTAGAGACTGCATAATCAAAGGAGAGATGGTGTTCTATTAACTTTAATGGAAAAGGGTGTTTCATTTCAGCAGTCCATAGAATTAAACCAAATTTTTGTGTCCTGCTGTGAGAAGTTTATCTTATCCCATGATTTCATTCTCTACAGTTTTAACTTAAGTGGCATTTTATTTTGCAGTTGTAAATTTTTTTTTTTACTGGAAATTATTTTGTTGTAATTACCTAGATAGAATAATGCAGTGTATTTACAAAATTAATTTGTAATTACCTAGATAGAATAATGCAGTATATTTACAAAATTAATTATCTCACCAGCTACATGGGCTGGTGAGATAACTGTGGTTACATTTAGTTACCAGATGTTTGAAATAGGTATTTATCTTTTAGATCTAAAGTCCTTCCCTTATCTTCTAGGAATGTGAAATTTTGTGTTAGATACTCCTACAGTTGCAAGGTCCTGTGAATAATTTGGAACCCAGTTGGGAAGAAATGTTCACTTTATACTTTAACATTCAGAATTCACTATTCCCTATATTGTCTCATGGAATTATTCTCTTCAGATATTGAACTCTGTGAGAAGGGGAGTTCAGTATGCCCTCATATCTGGACTAAATTACCTTTAATGAATTTCATATTTCCACATTAAGTGTAATAGCTTATAGCTTATAAATTATAAGCTTATAGCTTATAATTTAAAGCAATTATTCTTAACCAGCTTGCATCTTGCCTTAAGAATAATGTCAAAGAAAGCCACTTCTACCCTATGTAGAGCTTTCATCTTTAAGTGGGTTTGGGAGGAAAAACTCTTAAGAGCCACTCTTTTAGAGACTGAAGTATTTTCTTTCACCTGAATGTAATGCGTGGCATAAATGTAAATTTTTTATTCTTTCTATTCTAAAGAAATTACTCTTTAAAAATGTTTAACATTGATTTCTCACTAGATCAATTAACAACTATGCCAACCCAACTAAGAATTGTACTCCTTTGTAAAATCTCTTCTTTATAATATCCATCACTGGCTTGGGGCGCCTGGGTGGCTCAGTCGGTTAAGCGTCTGACTTCAGCTCAGGTTGTGATCTCATGGTTCGTGGGTTCGAGCCCCGTGTCAGGCTCTGTGCTGGCAGCTCAGAGCCTGGAGTCTGCTTCGGATTCTGTGTCTCCCTCTCTCTCTTCCCCTCCCCTGCTCATGCTCTGTCTCTCTCTCAAAAATAAATAAACATTAAAACAAAATTATATCCATCACTGGCTTATTGATATTATGACACTTACTTGATTTAAAACAGTTCTTTTACATTCTAATTTAACATTCTTCAGTTGCTTTTTTTGTAAAACATAGCCTGTAGGTCTTTATAATGTCAGAAAAGTGTGGGGCACCTGGGTGGCTCAGTCGGTTAAGTGTCTGACTTCGGCTCAGGGTATAATTTCATAACTCCTGGGTTCAAGCCCTGCATTGGGCTCTGTGCTGACAGCTCAGAGGCTGGAGCCTGCTCTTCAGATTCTGTGTCTCTGTTATCTCACTGCCCTTCCTCTGCTCGTGGTCTGTCTCTCTCTCTGTCTTTCTCAAAAATAAACGTTAGAAAAGAAAAGTATAACAAAGAATAATACAAGAAGGGGCACCTGGGTGACTCAGTCAGTTAAGCATCTGACTTGGACACAGCTCAGGTCATGATCTCATGGTTTCGTGAGTTCAAAGCCCCCCCCCCCCCCAGCTGCCGTCAAGCTCTGTGCTGACAACGCAGAGCCTGCTTGGGATTCTCTCTCTCTCTCTCTCTCTCTCTCCCCCTCTCTCTGCCCTTTACCCACTCATGCAGTCTCTGTCTCTCTCAAAATGAATAAATAAACTTAAAAAAAAAAAAAAAACTCCAAGAAGAAAGTGGCATTTGCTAATAAATGTTTCTAGTCTCTTATTTTTAATGTAGTTAAGTCTCTTTTTTGGTATTATTATCTGTAAGGGTAGATAGTATATTAGATAATTAGGAATCATTTGCTTTAGTTTTGGAATGCACTTTCTTTGCATCACTTTTTTTTTTTTGACCCAACAAAAGATTATATAGTACAAGTCGGAGAATCTTCCCTGCCTTTGGCAATCCTCTCATAAATAATTAAGAATTGCTGATATGTTAAAAATGTTGGAAGTTCAAAAAGTGAACTAGGAATATCAATAAAAAATTCTTAGTTATAGTTTTTCTTACTTGCTCCTGCTTTATTATTTCAGTTTAGTGAGTTAATGGGAAATATAGAGAATGTTTTGTGTAAGAATGTTGAATAGCTTTAGATCTTAAATGATTATTGAAATTACTTTGTTTCATTGTAGGTCAGACATATTTCCAACATTTGGATCAAAGCCTTGTCCTACAAGACTTTCTTCTGCAAAGAATAAAAATTCTGAGATAGCTGACCAAAGCCCCAGTGCAGGTATTTTATAACTTTTATAAATATGATTTATAGACACTATGATTTTTAAATTATATCAAAAATGATAAATAGACTTCAGATTTAGAATTTTTGAGCATACCAAGTAAAACTAATCGTCTTTTTAACTCCTTAAAGGGACTTTTTTTTCAAGAATAAATATTTTATTATTCTTAGAAGAAAAAGCATTTAAATAGTTGATACCCATTTAAGCCCATAGGTGTACCTATGCCTGGCTCTTCCACTCAGATATTTTGGTTTAATTGATAAGAAATGCGATGCTGCTGTCAGAATTTTGAAAGCCCTCAGGGTGATTCTAATATGCAGTGTAGTTTGGAAGCCACTATGCATCACAAAAGACAATTTGTTTTAAAAAACAACACTTAACTAGCCGTTAACTTCATTTGTATCTTGTTAAGAATTTTGTGAACTAACCTATAACACTCTAGTGTATAGCATCACTTTTCAGAAAATAGATTTAGTTGTTCGTAATCATTTGGAAAAATATTTGGATTTTTATCTATTTAGGATGGGAATTGCATGTGATTCTATAGTTGGTAAAACTGTATTCGATTCTGAGTGAATTGTAACAAATTGGAATGTGATGTTTATTTTCATATGATCTCAGTGTAAAAGTCCTAATAACTTTAAGCTACTGTATCTTATGTTATAATTTTCTCCCTAAAAAGCTATGTTTGTATTTAATTGTCTGCTAAGATTTTTAAATTTCTTGCTCCTAAATATGCCGTACTATCATCTCCTCTTTTTAGTCTCTACTATCACTTTTGCTCATTTCTTACCTACTTAGCCTCCTAAGATTTTTCTCTAGCTTTAGTCTCATTCTCTATAATCCATTCCCCACAATGCAAATCTGAATATATTGCCCAGCCTAAATTTATTTAGGGCATTCTTCTATGATCTGTCCCCTCCCTACCTCTCCAGCCTCATATTTCACTTCCTTCTTTATAATCTTACACTCCAGTTTTATTAGATCACCTTCAGTACCATTTTTTCTCTTTTTGCAGTTGCATGTACTATTTCTTCTAAGTGAAATGTGGAATCCACACCACACCCCATTCAGCTGTGAAAACAGCTCAGTTGCTTTCTCTGGAAGCCTTCCCCATTCACAAACAAAATTGATTATTACCCCTTTTGTGATGTCATTACATTTTGCACTGACATGTTTATAGTTGTATTGCCATTGTTTTACTTTTTTGGACTCTGAGATTCTTAGATCCCCAGAAATTATTTACTTCTGATTCCCTACCAAGTACCTTCATAATCATGAATGCCTAATTCAACCATGCATGCCTAGTATCCTGTCTTCCACAAAGCTAGTGTTCCACAAAGTTAGTTAATCTAACTAGGTACAGGAAGACCAGGTAAATGTACTTTGGGGTCTGAAAGACCCCAGCTGGAATCCCAGTTTGACTATATTCATGAGCTGGGCAAGTTATTTAACTGCTTTGAAACTCAGTTCTTTCATCTGGTAATGTAAACCTTGAGAAAGGGTAGTGAACATTTAAATGTATAAGATATATAAAGCACCTAATGGGGCGCCTGGGTGGCTCAGTCAGTCATGCATCTGACTCTTGGTTTTGGCTTAGGTCATGATCTCACAGTTTGTGAGTTTGAGCTTGACATTGAGCTCTGCACTGTCAGTGCTTGGGATTCTCTCTCCCTCTCGCTCAGCCCCTCCTGTGCTGTTTCTCTCTCTCTCTCTCAAAATAAATAAATAAACTTAAAAAAATAAAGCACCGAGTGCATAGAGGACACTTGGTATTTGTTCCCTTAAAGGAGAAGACACAAAGAAATATAACACATAAAATTGTTCTTTAATCCTTTTCTAAAGTTGATTATCATAGTAAATATTCATAACTTTAAAAATATGTGTATGAATTATTGGTAGGTTGTATCTTGTTTCTAAAAATGGAGCCCTCTTTTGGAAGAATATCTTTGGAGTTAGAAAAGATTTAGAAAGGGTGCCTGGGTGGCTCAGTCGGTCAACTCTTTTTTTTTTTTTTTATGTTTATTTTTGAGAGAGAGAGAGACAGAGAGTGAGTGGGGAAGGGGCAGGGAGAGAGGGAGACACAGAATCCAAAGTAGGCTCCAGGCTCTGAGCTGTCAGCACAGAGTCCCATGTAGAGCTCGAACTCACAAACTGTGAGATCATAACTTGAACCGAAGTCGATCGCTTAACTGAACCACCCAGACGCCCCAAGTGTCCGACTCTTGGTTTTGTCTCAGGTCATGATCTCACAGTTTGTGGGTTCAAGCTCCCATCAAGTTCTGTACTGACAGCACAGATCCTGTTTGGGATTCTCTCTCTCCCTCTCTCTCTCTGCCTCTCCCCCTGCCTCTCCCCCGTTCACGTTCTCTCTCAAAATAAATAAATAAGCATTAAAAAATGTTTTTAATAAAAATAAATAAATAAACCTAGATTTAGAAAACCTAGATTTGAGTTTCCCTCTGACCTAGTAAATCATTTAAGTTAGTGGAATGAAAAAAGTCTTAAAACAGTACCTACTTCTGTATGTAATATTCAGTGTTTCCCTAAAGAGTCTAATATTTAGTGTTTCTCAAACTAGCCTAGTCCTAGGAACCACCAGGGCTGCTTGTAACAGATTTCTGGGACCTCACTTCACAACTAATGAATCAATCTTCAGAGTTAGAAATCTGTATTTTTAAACAAGTAACTTAAGTATTTCTATGATCATGTTTTCAGACCTCTACTATTGAATTCACTGTGAGATATTCTTGCTTAAATTTAATATGTTCTCAAAATGTAAAGTTGCTAATGGTTTAGGATTTTTTAAACTTGAGTTTACATTTTTTGTTTTTGTGGGATAGGGTTTTGTTTTCAGTAAGCAAATATTTACAAGTTTATCGTTTAATTTGTGAAGCATAAAAATGATAGGCTCAGAATAAAGACTATCTGAAAACAAAACCAAAAATAATTATGTAAAAATTTTAAATTCATTTTGTCTTTACATCATCATTTCCAATAAATATTTCCACACATAATCCACTACTACCTATTAGAGCACATTGTGCTAAATTTCCTGAATGATGTTATGGTAAACTTTTTTCCTATAGCATCAGATTAGTAATTCCTATTCTTAACAGAAAGCATTAGTCCCCAAAGCCAGTATCTTTATGAGGCTAACTTTTAAATTAACTATCAAAACTAAGAAGAATATAGGGGGCACCACGGCAGCTTAGTCGTTTGAGCATCTGACTCTTGACTTCAGTCAGGTCCTGATCCCAGGTTTGTAGGATCGAGTCCCCATATTCAGCTCTGCACTGAGCATGGACTCTGCTTAAGATTCTCTCTTTCTCTCTCTCTCTCTCTCTCTCTCTCTCTCTCTCTCTCTGTCTCTTTCTCTGTCTCTCTCTCTGTCTCTCTTTGTGTATGTGTGTGTGTGTGTCCCTCCACTGCCTTCTCCCCTTCTTGCGCTCTGTCTCTCAAATAAAAAAATAAAAAACTAAGAAGAGAAAGATATCCACGTTACTCCCAGAAGTTCTCTATCATTTAACACCAGATATTTTTTGACTCTCTATGAACTTAGTGCTTTTTACTCTCCAGTCTTCTGTAGCTCAGTTGCCACCAGACACCCCTTTCCCCACAATCCTGTTTTTATTAAAAAACCCACAACAATATTAGAAACAAATTATCTTTTGTTATTACTACCTAATGGTATTTATAGGAGCTATATATATTAAAATGGATGGTTACTCAAATGTATATTGGGTAGTATTTTCCATTTAGTACATATTTTGTAGTTTTAATGGCTTCAAAGTATTAGTATAAGGTAGTCAGTTTAAACATTCAAATGTAGATTAAAAGTTTTTGTATTTGTTAAAAGGAGGTCCATGTTAGGGTTTTGATTAGTTTTATTTTTAATTAGGAATATAACATTTAATTAGAAATATGAGAGTATGCTAGGCACTATGCTAAGCCTTTGATGTATATTTTCTTCACTTAACTCCTCACAACCATTCTGGAAGAGGTAATACTATTATCCCCATTTTACAAATGAGATGAAGTGTCTTGCCCAGGTTCTGTCAGTGGTCTAAGTGGAAGTGCTATGCTTTAAAGTCAGGAAGCACGATTCCAGATTCTGAGCTTAGTCACTGTGTAGTGTGCTGCTTCACCAGCCAGACCAGTATATACCCAGTACACAAGAGTAGGAGAAAAGAGAAATGGAAAATATCTCTCAGGATATAGTTTACAAATTCTAGATTAAAAATTTTTTCTTTACGAGGGAGGGAAGCAAACCATAAGAGACTCTTAACTGTAGAGAATAAACTGAGGGTTGATGGAGGGAGGTGGGCAGGGATAGGCTCATTGGCTGATGGATATAAAGGGAGGCACTTGTGATGAGTGCTGGGTGTTGTATATAAAGGATGAATCACTAAATTCTACACCTGAAATCAATTTTATCATATTTGTAACTAACTAGAATTAAAATAAAAAATAGAAATAATCTTTTTTCTTTTTGCTATAAAGTTTTAAATGTCATTTAAACATTAAATGTTTGTCATATTTTAAATATATGTGTGTATATATTTGATTATCTCTTTCAAGCACTAAATTTTGTATTTGATTGTAATTTTTAAATGGTTGTAATTTTAACCTGTTTTATAAAATGTTTAGATATGGCTTATAATAAATGTTCTTAACTGCTAGTAAAAAGTATTACAAAATTTAAAATAAGATAAAAGCCTTTAAATTACTATAACGTTGTAATTTCTAATATTATGTTACTGACCTTTTTAAAAATCTAGAAGGCAAGATAGATTTAGAGGGGAGATGTGTACCTGTCTGTACTATTACCTGAAACACAGGTAATATTTTTAATAAATATTTTTATGTATTTTATTTTATAGGGATTACGACATCCAATGTAAGCATAATTGGTCAACGTATGAACTATGGGTTTGGATGTGGTGATTTTGAAGATGATAGGTCCCATGACATTTCACCTAGTGTTTTCAAAATACAAAATAAGGAACACCCAAGACATACAAAAGGTTAGTAAATTTCACAAGTTAATTTTTAAGATGGAATGTCCTTAAATCCTAAATTAAATGTCTCAGAATTCTCCCTAAGCATGCCAATAAAGAAAAATTAACTGAGCTTTCTAAGTTTTGAGATTTTTCTTTCCCCTCTGCTGATGTGTTATTGATTAAATAATTTTGCCAAATAGAAGAACATACAGGTTCATGTATTGGTTGATGGACTTCCCTGAGAAGCCATGGCTGGGAAGCGACTACCCAAGAGGTTAACACTAGGGGATCTCTGCTGATCTCAACCCCCTCAGATTACACACACACACACACACACACACACACACACACACACATTTTTTACAAGACGTTTTACCACTAAAATGGGGGACATAAATCATGTGAATAAATAAATCCCAGATGCCTACTTAGGTTGTAACCAGGGAATAAAACTATAGAAGCAGGAATATAGTTTCCTGTGGTCGAACCTGGAAAGGCTTCTTTCTCATCAGTAACCGTTGCTAAGAATTTACATTCTCTGTTGTTTTTCTTTAAACTTAGTATAGCAAGTAGCTCCTCTGTGACAGCTGTCCATTTTTTTTTAGAGATCTATCATAGCTACATTTTAAATTTTTCCCTCAGGTAAAGAGAAAGTGATTTAAAAAAATTTTTTTTAATCTTTATTATTTATTTTTGAGAGAGAAAGAGATAGAGTATGGGCAGGGAAGGGGCAGAGAGAGAGGGAGACACAGAATCCGAAGCAGGCTCCAGGCTCCAAGCTGGTAGCACAGAGCCCGATGTGGGGCTCGAACCCACAAACCATGAGATCATGACCCAAGCCAAAGTCAGACACTTAACCGACTGAGCCACCCAGGCACCCCAAGAGAAAGTGATTTTAAAAGATATAAATATTTAAATAGAGTAATTAGAATTCATTGTAAGTTTTTAATCTAGTAACTTTAAGGAGCTTTTTTTTACATGTAGCAACTGTGATTGTAATAAGATCAACTTTTGTTATTTCTGTTCATCTGAAATTATATATATGTGTAGGCAGTCAGGCATTGTAGGACATGTATACTTTTTGTGGAAATAAATTGAGTAAAAGGAAGTTGGTTAGAAGCTTTATCTTTTTTTCTTTTTTTTTGCAAATTTTTAAATTTCATCCATGATGTACTTCAATATCTGTTCTTTGTGGATGGTTTCTTATCATTGTTTTTTCAAAAGAGAATGACAAGGGTTTTTTTCATATTTACTTACATATTTCATTTCTCATGTAAAGATAATCAGTACAAAAAATAATTTTCTTCCTAAAAGTAACTCATACCCTAACATATGTTTTTTAAGTTTGTTTATTTTGAGAGGGCAGGGAGGAGTAGGGAGAGGAGCCCAAGCAGGTTTGAACTCACGAACCATGAGATCATGACCCAAGCTGAAATAAGAATCAGATGCTTAAATGACTGAGCTACCCTGGTGCCCCCCAACATGCATTTTTTTAACTTTCTTTTTTAAAAATAGCTTTGAAATAATTGCTACACATGTTCATTTACTACTAGTTGCATCCTTTTTGGGCAGCAGAATCAAAAAATATTTGTATCTTTTGGGGCACCTGGGTGGCTCAATCAGTTAAGAGTCTGCCTTTGGCTCAGGTCATGACCTCACGGTTTGTGGGTTTGAGCCCTGTGTCAGGCTGTGTGCTGACAGCTCAGAGCCTGGAGCCTGCTTCTGATTCTGTGTGTGTGTCTCTCTCTCTGCCCCTCCCTTGCTTGTGCTCTCTGTCTCAAAAATAAATAAACTTTAAAACAATTTTAAAAATATATCTGTGTCTTTTGACCAGCAGTTATTTCTATGTCAGAAAATTACTTTGCACTCACACTGCCAACTCTGAACCAAACACCTGCTACATCTGTTCATTTAACAAGAGTAAACATGTTCAAAAACCAAACTGACCTTCCTTCCAGACCTGCTCTTCTTCCTTTGTTATCATTTTTATTAGTAGTGTTACCATTTTCCCAGTTATGGGGACTTGTAACTTTAGAGTCATCTTTGTCTTCTTCTCCTTACCCTCCAGGTTCAGGCAATGACTCATCCTGCCAGTTCTTCTGTTTAATCTCAGCCTTTGTTACCTCTTCCCTGGATAATTACAGTAGCCTTGTGATAAGACATCTTGCATTTTATTTTATCCCTTTTTACTCCAGGCTGCATACTCTTCCCAAATTATCTTTTTGAAGTATTGTTACCATCTCTTCCATACTCAAAACCTTGAGTGGTTACCTATTTCCCACAGAATAAATTTCCTGCTCTGTAGCATAATTTGTAAGACCCTTAACAATCTTGTCTCACCTTAACTTTCTTGCATTATCTTACTCCTCTTTTCATTCCCCATGCCCTGGCATTCTTAATACTAGAAGTTTTCTTTTCTTTTCTTTTTTTTAATTTTTTTTTATGTTTATTTATTTTTGAGAGAGAGACAGACAGAGAACAAGCAGGGAAGGGGCAGAGAGAGAGACAGAATCTGAAGCAGGCTCCAGGCTCCAAGATGACAGCACAGAGCCTGACACAGAGCTTGAGCTCACAAACTGCGAGATCATGATCTGAACCGAACTGGATGCTTGGTTGCTTAACCGACTGAGCCACCCAGGTGCCCCTAGAAGTTTTCTTAGTTTGCATGTATGTTGGCGTAGATGTCCTTTTCCAATCTTGATGTGTTCGAATCATGTCTGCTTTTTGAATACTAGCTTAAAATCCATTTATTTAGAAAGCTTTCTCCACTTTACTGGGCTGTAGTAGTGTAAGTCATTTAAAAGGAAATACACTGTCATCTTTATATTCCTGTTAGGCTTTGTATGTAATGGTGTTCAGTGTCACATGTTAAATGAATGGAGTGATGATGAGCCAACCCAAACTAATAGTGTGGCCTTGGGCACAGTCACTCAAACATTGCATCCTCAGTCAGGTTAAAGTAAATATTGAGTGCAGAGCTGGAGGGAATAAAAAAACTTCCAAAAGAAATATTGGCAATAAGTGGCATATGTGAATGGATTCCTTTTGCAGGAAACCTCAGATGGTTTTAGGGTTAGCTTTCAGAACCCCTTCTTCCCATTCCACTCCTTTGCTGGTTGTTCCTTTGAACCTGTCCATTTTCTGGCATAACAGACATAGAGCCCCTATTAATGACTTGAGAAAGTGATTAATGATGGATGCTTAGAGTGTTAGCAAACTGGATTTTATGAATTAATATTTTCTCTTTCTCTATTTGGATGAATGAGAGAGAAGTGACAGAAAGGTTATATAAGGATAGTTTATATGTCAAGAATCTTTTAATTTTATTTTTCCCTTATATTTTAGAATTGAGACTCACTGAGCAACATTTCTTTCAGCGTTTCTTTGTTTATAAGAAAATATAGTATAAAAAGTAAAAAGTAACATTAAAAATGACTAGTTATATCAGCTTTTTTGATAAATGAAGTTAAACTACTTAAAGATAACATGTTCTTTATATCTTTCTTCATGAGATCTGTCTAATTATTCAGTCATCTTTTGACAGATTTTGTTTTTGGACTATTACTGAGCAAATTGTTCCATTTACTGAGATATGCTTCCCTTTGTCACTACACATTTTTTGAGGCTACCTGATGTTTCTAATAGTTGACCCTAAATTAATTATGTTGTGCTTTTCATTTTTTCTGCCTTGTAACATTCATCTAACATATATTTACTGAATACCCACTATATCCCATACTAATAGGCTCTGGAAAAGATTGATAATCAAAATTAGATAGAGGTCCTATCTCCATAGAGCCTACAGTCTAGTAGTAAAGAGAATAATTACATAATCACAAACTGGAGTGAAAGGTAACCTAGAAAATTACAGAATGCTGTGAGATTGACTTAGTCTGTTTTCAGGAGTTAGAGCTTTCCCCCATGATTACCCCTTTGTTGCTCAATTATCGTGCTATAAATATTTTCTTGTACATCTTTCCCATTCTTAACCCTGGAACATGTAAACCCCTTAGAGGAAGGAAGGTTTCTTTTCTCTCTACTGCCTAGTGCATGCTAGGTATTCTAGTTTTAAATATTTATTGGACTAATAAACAAGTGAATAAATAAATTGTAAAATCTATGTATGAAATTAATTTTGTTTTAAAAGACCATGTTACAATATTCTAAAAATATAAGGAGAATTTTAAAATATGGGTTTTTTGTTTGTTTTTTTAGCATTTACAGGGTCATCATCAAATTTACAGCAAATTCCCAGTTTTGACTTCACATCCACAAATACCTTACCAGAAGACTCAGTAGTAGTTGTTGGAAAAGGTATTTCAAAGTTCCTTAGCTTGTTAATTGTATGTGTTCTTCACACATAAGCCAAGGGTATCATTAAAGAATAGAGAAGAGTGTGATTCAAGTGTGGATTAAAACTTTCTTTTTAAAAAATTATTAAATTGAAAGAATTAGAAGTAAGTTTTTGTTTCTGTCTAACAACTATAATAATTCATGTCGGCAGTTTTTAGGGAGATGTATTAAGTGACAGTTTAGGTACTTCTAAGTAGGTACTGCAGTTTAGGTACTTCTAAGACACTTTTGGGATAGCTAAGATAGTTTTATCATAGTTTAAATTCAAATGACAGTCCTTATTTATCAGCTTAGTAATTAATGTAATTTTATTATTTTCCATACAGAGTCTAGACAAACCAGAATTGACACCTGGTATGTATATTTAGGGGGATTAAGGGAGCTTTGAACAACATATTTGCAAATATTTTTTTAAGCTCTTTTTTTTGGCAGACAGTCTCTTCTCTGCTGTCCTGCCTGCTGCTCCCTTGCAGTGTATTCAATAAACTTCTAACTCCTTTAAAAAAAAAACTGATTTTTTTTTTAGCTTTATTGAGGTATAATTAACTGAATTATAAAGTGTTTAAAGTGAGAAAAGGATTCCCCCATCAAGTTAACATACCTCAACTAGTTTCTTTTTTGATCAGAAAGCTAGCATGTGAGGATAGACATTGAGAGTGCACATCTTATTATTGGTAAATATGGTGAAATAGAATGAAATGCTTGGAAAGCTTTCCTAATTGTTTGCTTGATAGAATCTCATTAAGTTAACTTAAGGCTCTCCACCTACCCTTGCACCCTTAGTTTCTGTTATTCTTCTATTTGCCTTGTGCCCAACCAAAGTTATTCACTCCACATACGTGGAGTATACTTGTTCAGCTCTGCTTATAACATTCCCATCTCATAGGATGTCCTCACCTCCTTCTTCACTTATCTGTCCATCTCCATTGTATCTTCCAATCCCATTTTTTATATATATTTACATATATATATATATATATACACACATATATATATACATGTATTTATATATATATATATATATTTTTAAGTTTTATTTATTTAAATAATCTCTACACCCAACGTGGGGCTCAAACTCACAACCCTGACCAAGATCAAGAGTTGGATGCTCTTCTGATGGAGCCAGCCAGGCTCCCGTATATTTATGATTATTTAACATATTTTTCCTACTAACAATAGTTTACTTCTTAAAGAGCCTTGTCTTAAACTTTGTTATTAGAGTGACATCACATAAATACTTAATGGCAGTTGGATGGTTGGTTAATTTCAGGTGTATTTGGAAGTCCACATTCAGCACCAGCAGCCTGCAACCAATCAGTGATATCTTCTGTGGAAAATGGAGATACATTTTCAGTTAAACAAAGCATTGAACCACCATCGGGGATTTATGGAAGAGCAGTCCAGCAAAGTATTCCATCATATGTTGATGTTGAGAATGAAAAGGATGTAAGGTTATTTGCAGATTATTAGGATAAATTTAAGCCTATATCATTATTTTGTGTTCATCAGATTTGGGGTGGTGAAAGTGTTTGGATTAAAATTTTAAAAATCTCAGTATAATAGAAATTTCTGATCCTTAATCATATATTTATTTATTTATTTTAAGTTTGTGTATTTATTTTGACAGGGCACCTGGGTGGCTCAGTCAGTTAAGTATCTGACATTGGCTCAGGGCATGATGTCTCTGTTTGTGGGTTCTAGTCCTGCATTGGGCTCTCTGCAGTCAGCACAGAGGCTGCTTTGGATCCTCTATTTCCCTCTGTCTCTTTGCCCCTCTCTTGCTCGCACACGTGCTCTTTCAAAAATAAATAAACATTTTTAAAAGTTTACTTATTTTAAGAGAGAGAGAGTATGTGTGAGCAGGGCAGGGGCAGAGAGAGAGAGAGGAACAATCTCTGACTCAGGATTCGATCTCACAAAATGTGAAATCATAACCTGAGTCAAAATCAAGAGTCAGATGCTCAACTAACTCAGCCACCCAGACGTCCCGTGATCCTTAATCATTTAATTGATGGATTATTCTTTCCTAACAAATATATTCTCATTCTGTATACTTGATGTATATGTTATATATAGTACTTTATATATACGTATGTATATATATAATGTACTTTATATATATGTAATATTTAACAATTTTCTAGGACACTCAATGAGTAACAGACTGGTATCCTCAGGCACAGATTTAGTTATGACATTAGCACTATGTAATTCTGTTCAATTTTAGAATTCCTGAAATAAGGACTAAAAAATGTATATTTTATTTTTTACATATAGACCTTTAATGTCCACATACAGTTGTCTGAGATGAAGATAGTTATTTTAAATGTCAAACTCCCTGAATACTTTCAAATATTTCAACTTTTTCACTCAGATTAAAGTTTCTATTTCAAAATCTACTTATGACAAGATGAGACAAAAGAGAAAAGAGGAAAAAGAACTTTTTGACATTAAAGATTGTGAAAAGAAGGAACAGAATTCCTGGGAGCGAATGAAACATACAGGAACTGAGAAAATGACATCTGAACGTAAGTGGAATTTAACTTTTGGCGTGTTTTTTAACTGATAATATTCTAAAGCTAGTGTACCTGTGGTTTAATTGAGGGCCAATAATGGAATATGTTGAACTATAACACTGAAATTTGCAAGACCCAGTAGCTTCTATTATAATAAATATTAATTCCTTCTCATCAAAAGGAAGTTGATTGTTTTTCTCCCTTCTAGACTTAAATATTTTTGGAGATGAGGTAGGAATATCAAAAAATGAGAGTTCCTCTTTAGAAAATATTGCCTTCAGCCCTCCATTGAAAGAAGGGACCTGTTTAAAAAGGTCACCATCTTTAGCATTTTCAGATTCAGGTAAGAAACTTGTTTAAATGTGAAGAATAACATCACAAATGCTGGTTAAGATGAAGAGACCACATATGGTTCAGTGCATTTGTGATGAAAAGAGCATTAAACTAGTAGGAGTCAGTAGACAGACCTGGCTTCATGAATATTAGGTCTGCCCTTTAAATAACTTTGTGACCTGGAAATAGGCCTCAATTTTCTGCTGCTAGAAATATCCAAAATATCTCAAAGGTCAATATTAACTCAAAGATCTCCTCCATGCTCCCTTGTAAATATTACTGTTTCACTAAGGAGTGGTATCTTATTTTATATTAAGGGTTAAATGAGATTATGAAATTGGTTTATATTAGATCATGATTTTAATTTTAAAAATTTTTTTTAATGTTTATTTTTGAAGGAGAGAGAGAGACAGAGTGTGAGTGGAGGGGGAGGAGCAGAGAGAGAGGGAGACACAGAATCCAAAGCAAACTCCAGGCTCTGAGCTGTCAGCACAGAGCCCGATGTTGGGCTCGAACTCACAAACCATGGGATCATGACCTAAGCTGAAGTTGGATGCTCAACTGACTGAGCCACTTAGCCGCCCCTAGATCATGATTTTAAAAAATCATTATGAGGGGGCAGCTGTGTAGCTCAGTCGGTTAAGCATCTGACTTCAGCTTGGGTCATGATCTCGCAGTTCATGAATTTGAGTCCCATGTCTGGCTCTGGTGCTGATGGCTCAGAGCCTGGAGCCTTCTTCAGATTCTGTGTCTCCCTCTCTCTGCCCCTTTCCTCTCTCTGTCTCTCCCTCCCTCTCTCTCAAAAATAAAATAAACATTAAAAAAAATTTTTAAAGATCATTGTTGGGGCACTTGGCTGGCTCAGTCAGTGGAGCATATGACTCTTGACCTCAGGGTTGTGAGTTTGAGCCCCATGTTGGGTGTAGAGATGACTTAAAAATAAAATCTTTTTTAAAACGTTAAAAATAGAGGCACCTGAGTGGCTCAGTCAGCTAAGCCTCCAACTCTTGATTTCAACTCAGGTCATGATCCTCATGGTTCTGGGATCAAGCCTCGTGTTGGGCTCTGCGCTGGGCGTGAAGCCTGCTTAAGATTTTCTCTCTCTCTCTCTCTCAAAATAAAATAAAATAAAATGAAATAGTAAAGCAAAATAAAGCAAAATAAAAATAAATTTAAAAGTCATTGTATTTATCCTTTATTCAGTCTACCATTCAGTACTTACTGGGTTCTATATCTGGCTAGAGTAGTTTCCATATTTCCTGTGTGTTTTTAAAAATATTAAATAAGTCTTAAGTATGGTAGTCATCAGAAATTGAAAATGAAAAAACACATGAACTATCATAAACATTAAGCTTATTGCTTATTATTTTTATTTATTATTGTTTAATGTTACTGAAGAATAAACCGTTAAACCTGTCTTAAACATTTTAAAATTTATGTTGGGTCTGAAGTCTAGGTATCAATAAAAAAACAAAAAGTACAGAAAAAATAAATATATAAATGTGATATTGGGCAACATACTTAACATCTCTCAAAATCTCTCACAATAAAAGAGATTTGAACTTGGGGCACCTGTGTGGCTTGGTAAGTTAAGCGTCCGACTTCATCTCATGTCATGATCTCACGGTTTGTGGGTCTGTTGTTAGCACAGAGCCTGCTTCGGATCCTCTGTCTCCCTCTCTCTCTGCCCTGCCCTCACTCGAGCTCTCTCTCTCTCTCTCCCTCTCTCTCTCTCTCTCTTTCTCAAAAATAAACATTAAAAAAAAAAAAAAGATTTGAATTGGATGAATGTCTGATTCTTCCCAGTTTGGATTTCTTTTATAATGCAAGTTTAGAAAACTTTTTAAAATTCCTTGTTCTCAAAACTAATAATTATTGAAAGTATGACTGATGACATGTTGACTTGTAAAATTAGTGGTTTTAAACACGTCCCTAAGAACCAGTTATATGTAGGCATTTGTGAAGTTGAAGCCTATTTGCTAGCATTCTCAAATAATTTCACTATTATTAATGTCATAAAATCTAGGGGGAGAAAAATCCACAAAACTTCTTACCTAAGTTCTGAACAATGCTGGCTGCTACCGTTAACAGGAAAAGAAGTACAGATAGTAGTAAATAGTACACATTGATGAGGGGTGCATGGGTGGCTTAGTCAGTTAAGCATCTGACTTCGGCTCAGGTCATGATCTCACAGCTCAGCTCTCTGCTGACAGCTCAGAGCCTGGAGCTTGCTTCAGATTCTGTAGCTCTCTCTCTCTCTCTGCCCCTTCACCGCTCATGCTGTCTCTCTCTCTCTCTTTCTCCTTCTCTCTCTCAAAAATAAATAAAAACATTAAAAAAAATAGTACACATCGATGAATACATTTATGATAGTCATTTTCTAGTGCCTAATATTACCTTTTTAAAAATATCTCTTAACAGTAAAAAATAACTAGTAAATCTTTACCCATTTACAATAGCTGGTACACATTTTATTTGATCTTTTTGATCTTTTCCTTTCTAACACCCTCACTGCAGGTATCTTGCATTGTTCAGTGCCCCCTGGGCCATTACCCTGACACTCAAAGACAATGATTTGTTTCCCCAACATCTAGGGCAATGCCTTACATCTGGAAAATGGTTGGTAAATGTTTGATTATGGAAGAAATATTGTTCTTATTACCACACATGGTCTTAGGATTTGTAACAGACCATTAATTCTATACTAGTAGCAAAAAATTAGTATTTTTGGAATTCATCTCGAACTCTATATACAGATGCAATGAAGCTTCATTTTTAGTTGTCAGTTGTATGGTAAAACAGGTATACATCCACATGTTTTTATAAAATGGGATCATAATGCTTCTTATTGATTTTTTGCTCTTAAAACTATACTTTATTATATGACTGAAAAACCATTTATATATTTTTATTTGAGATAATTTAATAATTTTGTAGATAAACAGTGAAGTTTTAAATACCTCTGGTATCTAGGTATTACAATTTTATTGAAGACTAAACTGGGGTGCCTGGGTGACTCATTGGTTAAGCGTCCAACTTCAGCTCAGGCATGATCTCACAGTTCGTGGGTTTGAACCCTGTGTTGGGCTCCGTGCTTTCAGCTCAGAGCCTGGACGTGCTGTGGATTCTGTGTCTCCCTCTCTGTCTCTGCCCATCCCCTGCTCATGCTCTGTCTCTCTCTCAAAAATAAAAAACATTAAAACATTAAAAAAAATTATTGAAGACTAAACTAATAATACTAGTTTCCATAAGAAATATTCATAGAAGCTATGGTATATATATATATATATATATATATATATATATACACACACACACACACACAATGGAATATTACACATCAAAAAGAATGAACTCTTGCTATTTGCAGGGACGTGGGTGGAGCTAGAATGTATTATGCTAAGCAAAATAGGTCAATCAGAGAAAGACAAATATATGATTTCATTCATATGTGGGATTTAAGAAACAAAACAGATGAATATCAGGAAGGGGAAAACAAAGAAAGAAGGAAGCAAACCATAAGAGACTCCTAACTATACAGAAAAAACTTAGGGTTGATTAAGGGAAGTAGGCAGGAAATGGGCTAAATGGGTGATGGGTATTAAGGAGGGCACTTGTAATGAGCACTGCGTGTTATATGTAAGTGATGAATCACTGAATTCTACTCCTGAAACCAATATTGCACTGTATGTTAACTAACTAAATTTTAAATTTTAAAAAAAGGAGGAAAAAAGTATTCATAGAATCTAGTCAGAATATCATTTGTTTTAGAGTTCTCTGCTGCTTTATTTAATATGTTTTTGTTTTGCTTTGTTTTAGGTGAAGCATCTCCTGGAGCTGTTCCACAATATAAAGAAAGGATTCCTTCTGTCACTCATAGTCCAGAAATAATGGATACATCGGAACTACGGTCATTTTCCAAACCAGAAATAGCACTGACAGAAGCCCTGAGGCTTTTAGCTGATGAGGATTGGTAAGTTCACCATCCTTAACTTAAAACTAAACTGAGTTCCACAAGTGTCCTATAATTTTTTTTTAAACTTTGAAACATTTCCTATTAAAATAGTCTTAAAAATGATTATTACAGTTCTTAGACAGTCCAAAGTTTTTTCAACTTCTCAATGTAACTGAACTCTGGTCCTAATAGCACTGTATTACCAGTTATATTATAACTTATGTACCATAAGGACAGTTTACCTTTATCATGGATTACGTAAATCTTTTGGTACTGGAATACAAATCTCACCATTTCTCCAAGTGTTTCTCTGTGAAACACATCGTATAACAATCCTGGAAATACATCCACGTTACTACCGCAGCGGCAGCAGCCACCCAGCCCCGCCCAGCTGGAGCATCTCCTGGCTGCTCTTGTCCCACCCATTTCCTTCCCTTCATCTTCAGTATCTCTCTCTATCCCCATCTTCTGTGTCCTCAGTTTTGCTCTTCTACTAGATCATATTCCTCAACATTAAAATGTGCTGTATCTCCTATTTCTTAAAAATCCTCCATAAACTACACATCTTTTTCACATTTCTTTTCTTCTTGTTGTTTAGCCAAGTCCTCTAAAAGGCTAACTCATTGTCTTTAGATTTCCATCTCATATTTTCTTCTCAACCTTTAATTGGCTCTCAACCCTCCCCATCATGACCATCACATCACTAAATCTATGAAAATGATCATCTTGCTAAATCTACACTGGTTATTTATTAGTGGTTATGTTTCTTAGCCTTTTAGCAACATTGGACACAATCGACACTCCTTTCTGATTTCACTGTGGAAAATTCAGTCTCTTGGTTCTTTTCTTGCTTTAGTTTGTTCTTATTTCTTCTGTTTGACTTCAAAAGTGAGGTATGCTCCAGAATTCATTCCATTGGCATTCTCTATCTACATTTATTCCACAGATCTAGGCTGGCAATCGTTTTCTGTAAAGGGCCAGATAGTAAATATTTTCAGCTTTGCAGGCCAGATGTCTCTATCACAACTCCTCAACCTTGCTGTTGTAGTGTAATAGCAGCCTTAGATAGTATGAAAACAAATGGCTTTAGCTATGTCCCAATAAACTTTACTTATAAAAAAATCTGATGGGGCCAGATTTCGTCTGTGAGTCATAGTTTGCCAACCTGTTTCCTAAATGATTACATTCATTATATAGCTTTGAATTCAGTCCATACTTTGATTCTCATGAATGTATGTCTGGATCCTAGATATCTTCTTGAGCTCTAAACTTATAATCCAACTGCCTACTTGACACTTTCACTTTGATGCCAATAGACATTTTAAAAGTTTTTTTTTTTTTATGTTTATTTATTTTTGAGACAGAGAGAGACAGAGCATGAACGGGGGAGGGTCAGAGAGAGAGAAAGACACAGAATCCGAAGCAGGCTCCAGGCTCTGAGCTGTCAGCACAGAGCCTGACGCGGGGCTCGAACTCATAGACCATGAGATCATGACCTGAGCTGAAGTTGGACGCTTAACCGACTGAGCCACCCAGGCACCCTGCCAATAGATGTTTTAAATTTAACATATCCAAAATAGAATTCTTGATTTCCACTTCTTGCCAAGATGGGTTAACAGGCATTAGATTTGCCTACACATCTGAAAGAACTAGACAAATTGTACAAAATAAATGAAACAGTGGTTTTCAAAATATTGTTCACCAGGTTGTGACAAATAGTGATCCCTGAGAGATGAGAAACGAACAAGGTGAGCTCTACAATTGCCCTGGCTTACTTTCTACAGAGTTCCAGGTCATAGCTCAAAGAAAGGAAAACTGTAAATACCAGCAGAGATGGAAATGGAGCTATGAGTTTGGGGAGGCCAAGGTAACTAGAGTTTGCAAGGCAGAGTACCAGAGAAGATGGAGCTTCACAAAGAACTCCAGAGACTTTTAGAGGATTCGTCTCAAATATTTAGCTGAGTACTGGTAAGGACATACATGTAAGAAAATTACCTGAAGCCAGAACTAGGATGAAGTTACAGGGAACAATCCCTGAATACTTCTTGTTCCCACCAGCATGGTGGAAAACCTCATAATTCACAGGGCATTGAGTAGGAAACTCAGAAGAGTTTTGCTTCTTAGTGTGGTAAACTAAACTATAGGCTAAAAACTAGTTTGCTCCTGCCTGACAAAGCATAAAAGCAAAGCCTAACAGGATCAGACTTTTCAAATAACCTAACTCCATTTCAGAACAAAGCTCAAAAATGATTTAGGAATATAAAAATATCTCAGGTAAAATGCATAATGCCTGACACCCAATAAAAAATTATCAGGCATACAAAACAGCGGGGACATACAACCTACAATGAGAAGAAAAAAACCAACAACAGAACCTAATCCAAAAATGATACAGATGATAGAATTAGTAGATAGGGACATTATAGCCATAGTTATAAATCTGTTCCGTGTGTTAAAGAAACTAGAGGAAAGACATGAACAGAGAGTCAGTGAGCTGAAAGACAACTTGCAAAATCCCTTTTGCCAAATAACATAACATGATTGAGGGAAATAATATCCCTTCATATTCACACTGAAAGGAAGGGTATTATCAGGTGGTATACACCAAGGGGCAGGAATCATTGGTGCCAACCTAGAATTATGTATTTCACATTAGGAATAAAAAGAGTAATTTTATAATGATAACGGTAAAAAGGTTAATTCATCAAGCAATCCTGATTTTACTTATCAAATAACAGAGCTTCAGAATACATTAAAAACTGGTAGAACTGCAAGAAGAAATAAATCCACACTTATGGTTAGAACTTCAACAAACCTCTCCCATTGACAGAGCTAGAAGAAAGAAAATCCTCTAGTGACAATATGGAAGACTTGACATGATGGACCAACTTGACCTAGTGGCATTTATAGAATATTCCACCTAAAACAGCAGAATTTATATTCAAGTCCACAAGGAACATTTACCAAGAGAAAATAGTATTTGGGATCATAAAATAAGTAATTAAAAAATTTTTAATGTTTTTATTTATTTTTGAGAGAGAGAGACAGAGACAGAGTGCTAATGCAGGAGGGACAGAAAGGGAGACACAGAATCTGTTTCTAGGCTCTGAGCTGTCAACACAGAGCCCAACACAGGACTCAAACTTGTGAACTGTGGAATCATGACCTGAGTTGGAAGTCGGACACTCAACTGACTGAACCACCCAGATTCCCCTAAAATAAGTAATTTAAAAGGATTCAGATTATACAAATTTTGTTCTCTGACTGCAGTGGAGTAGAGTTAAGTTAGAAATTAGGGACAGATAACTAGAAAATCTCTAAGTGTTTTGAAACGAGCACACTTAGAAGCTTCCCATGGATCTAAGAAGCAATCAAAAGAGAAATTAGAAAGTATTTTGAATTTAACGAAATTAAGAATGAAACATCAAAAATTATGGGATACAGCTAAATTAGACGGAAATTTATAGCACCCTAACGCGTATGTTACAAAACAAGAAAAGTTTTATGTCAATGATTTCAGCTTTCACCTTAAACTAGAAACAGAAGAGCAAAAGAAGCCAAAAATAAGTAAAGAAAAGAAATAATAAAAATAGCAGTAGAAGTAAAAAAAAAAAAAAAAAAGAAAACAGGCCAACATTAGAGGAAATCAGTGAAAACAAAAGCAGTTTCTTGGAGAAGATCAATTGATAAACTTGTAATCAGACTGATCAGGCAAAAAAAGAGATAAAAAACAAATTACCAAATCAGGAATGAAGGAAGGAACATCAGTACTGATCATGTAGCTCTTAAATAAATAATAAAGAAATATGATAAACAGCTTTATGCCCATTAATTTGATGACTTAGTGAAACGGACAAATTCCTTGAAAGACACAAACTACCAAAACTAACTAACTAAAAAAAAAAAAATAGCCAACCTGTATAATCCAATCTATTAAGGACATTGAAATTGGGCTTAAAGCTTTTCCACAAAGAAAACTCCGGGTTCAGATGGTTTTACTAGTGAATTACATCAAACATTTAAGGAAGAAATCAATTCTACACAAACTTCTTAGAAAACTGAAGAGGCTGGAGTACTTCCCATCTTATTCTTTGAGGCCAGATACCAAAACCATATAAAGATAAAACTACAGACTGACATAAAAAAATATCTCATGAACATAGATGTAAAAATCTTTAAAACAGAAGTTTTTATTTACCTACCTCCTAATCCCAAATCTGCTTCAGTATTCACCATCTTAGTTAATAGCCCTGCCATGGACATTTAGTTGTTCATACCAAGTCAGTGTTGACTTTTTCTTGTTTCTTCACATTCCATCAGTTCTTTTATTTTCAGAACACATCTCAGCTACCTTTATCTCTCATCTGGCTATAGTGGTATCATCATTGGTTTGCATGACTCCATTATTGCTGAACTCACACAACAGCCAGAGTGATGCTGTTAAAACATAAATCAGACCCTGGGATTCCCTCACATAAAACCCTCCAATGGCCCTCTAGAGCACTAGAAAAAAAAATTTTAACTGTTTTTTATAGCTTACAAAGTCCTTCATTATCTGTCTGTGGCCTCTTTGTAGCCTCATCCCCTACAGTGCTCTGCCTTACTTATCCACTCTAGCCATCTGGCTATTTCCTTAACACCCAGCTCATTTATACCTCAAGATCTTTGTACTTAATCTTTGAACACTCTTCCAAGTGGCTTCTCTCTCACTTCATGTGAGTATCAAATGTCACCTCCTCAGGAAAGCCTTCTGGCATGACTTTTACTAAAATAGTGTACTTTTCCCCATCTTCTTATATTGCTTTATTTTTAATATTGCTACCCAACCTTATGTTTCATTTTAACATTCTTCTTAGCAATTTGATTATGATGTTCCATGTTGTGGGTTTTTTGTGTGTGTTATCCTGTTTGGGGTATGTTCTTACATTCGAGGTTTCATAGTTTTGATCAAATTTGGAAAAATTTTAGCCACTTTTTCTTAATTACTTTTTCTGCCTCCCTCTTTCTTGACTGTACTTTCTGTTATTTATGTGTGTAGAAGAGTTGTTTCTGCATTTAAATTGTAATTGTAAACTGTTTTATCCTTTTGAAAAAATGATCATTTGGAACCAGAAAGCTATTAACAAATAGATCCATTTACTCTTGCCACCTTGGATTCTTAGGTGTTTTTCCTTTCTCTGAAGTTTCCATAACTCATTCAGGGAATTTAAATGCTTTAAAAAATGACCACCACCAATATTACCCAAGGAAATATTATAATATTTCTAAGGAAATTCATTTTGGCTCAGATTTTCAAACCTGCAAGATGAAAATCATCAAATTTGTATTGTTAACATCTAAATCCCACTTGAATCCCACCCTCTTGTTAGTACTGCCTACCCTTCATCTACCTCATTAAGCCAGATAATGAAAGAAAAATACAAATTATAGAACCATCTGTTGGTGGTTTTCTGCTTTTGGATTATATATTTGCCAGTGAGGTAATTGCTTCTCTCCTTCCGTTTTTGTTTTATTGCTTCCCTCACCTTCTGTTCTCCAGAAAGAATATGGCATTCCTATCACTAGGGGGGAAATATTCCTTTTTATTTACAAAGCATGAACTTCGTTTGACTGTCAATGTTGATTTTGGGTCTTAAAAGATATTTTGAATCATTGAAGAGAGCTATTGGAACAAACAAAACTATGTATTTTTTATTTGAAATTCCTAAATGGTATGGGAGAATAAGCAAGGTCTCCTCTTTGGCAGTATTTCATGCACACAAGACAAGATATCTGAGATCCTGTTATTTGAGCCCCATGTAATAAGTGATTCTGTCATTTGTTTCTTTTTCCCATAGGGAGAAGAAAATTGAAGGACTGAATTTTATTAGATGCTTAGCTGCTTTTCATTCTGAAGTATTGAACACAAAGTTACATGAAACAAGTTTTGCAGTAGTTCAAGAGGTAAACTTAGTTTTCAGCCCAGTTAAGGGTTGTTTGGACGACAAAGAATAAATATGCCACATTTATTTGACTTTAAAAAATATTTCTGTACTAAGTGATATAAACAATAAACAGCTTGCATGTAGTTAAAAGTAGCTTATGTTTGGGTGGCTCAGCATTACAGCATGTGACTCTTGATCTTGGGTTTGTGAGTTTCAGCCCGTAAAATCTAAACGGTAGATTTTACTTTAAAAAAAAAAAAAGTAGATTATACCTTACTTCACAACTTTTTTAATTTTTTTTTTACTTCACAACTTTATTTTTTTTTTCAATATATGAAATTTATTGTCAAATTGGTTTCCATACAACACCCAGTGCTCATCCCAAAAGGTGCCCTCCTCAATACCCATCACCCACCCTCCCCTCCCTCCACCCCCCATCAACCCTCAGTTTGTTCTCAGTTTTTAAGAGTCTCTTATGCTTTGGCTCTCTCCCACTCTAACCTCTTTTTTTTTTTTTTTCCTTCCCCTCCCCCATGGGTTTCTGTTAAGTTTCTCAGGATCCACATAAGAGTGAAAACATATGGTATCTGTCTTTCTCTGTATGGCTTATTTCACTTAGCATCACACTCTCCAGTTCCATCCACGTTGCTACAAAGGGCCATATTTCTTTCTTTCTCATTGCCATGTAGTACTCCATTGTGTATATAAACCACAATTTCTTTATCCATTCATCAGTTGATGGACATTTAGTTTGGCTGTTGTTGAGAGTGCTGCTATAAACATTGGGGTACAAGTGCCCCTATGCATCAGTACTCCTGTATCCCTTGGGTAAATTCCTAGCAGTGCTATTGCTGTGTCATAGGGTAGGTCTATTTTTAATTTTCTGAGGAACCTCCACACTGTTTTCCAGAGTGGCTGCACCATTTTGCATTCCCACCAACAGTGCAAGAGGGTTCCCGTTTCTCCACATCCTCTCCAGCATCTATAGTCTCCTGATTTGTTCATTTTGGCCATTCTGACTGGCGTGAGGTGATATCTGAGTGTGGTTTTGATTTGTATTTCCCTGATGAGGAGCGACATTGAGCATCTTTTCATGTGCCTGTTGGCCATCCGGATGTCTTCTTTAGAGAAGTGTCTATTCATGTTTTCTGCCCATTTCTTCACTGGGTTATTTGTTTTTCGGGTGTGGAGTTTGGTGAGCTCTTTATAGATTTTGGATACTAGCCCTTTGTCCGATAGGTCATTTGCAAATATCTTTTCCCATTCCGTTGGTTGCCTTTTAGTTTTGTTGGTTGTTTCCTTTGCTGTGCAGAAGCTTTTTATCTTCATAAGGTCCCAGTAATTCATTTTTGCTTTTAATTCCCTTGCCTTTGGGGATGTGTCGAGTAAGAGATTGCTACGGCCGAGGTCAGAGACGTCTTTTCCTGCTTTCTCCTCTAGGGTCTTGATGGTTTCCTGTCTCACATTCAGGTCCTTTATCCATTTTGAGTTTATTTTTGTGAATGGTGTGAGAAAGTGGTCTAGTTTCAACCTTCTGCATGTTGCTGTCAGTTCTCCCAGCACCATTTGTTAAAGAGACTGTCTTTTTTCCATTGGATGTTCTTTCCTGCTTTGTCAAAGATGAGTTGGCCATACGTTTGTGGGTCTAGTTCTGGGGTTTCTATTCTATTCCATTGGTCTATGTGTCTGTTTTTGTGCCAATACCATGCTGTCTTGATGATGACAGCTTTGTAGTAGAGGCTAAAGTCTGGGATTGTGATGCCTCCTGCTTTGGTCTTCTTCAAAATTACTTTGGCTATTCGGGGCCTTTTGTGGTTCCATATGAATTTTTGAATTGCTTGTTTTAGCTTCGAGAAGAATGCTGGTGCAATTTTGATTGGGATTGCATTGAATGTGTAGATAGCTTTGGGTAGTATTGATATTTTGACAATATTTATTCTTCCAATCCATGAGCAGGGAATGTCTTTCCATTTCTTTATATCTTCTTCAATTATCTTCATAAGCTTTCTATAGTTTTCAGCATACAGATCTTTTACATCTTTGGTTAGATTTATTCCTAGGTATTTTATGCTTCTTGGTGCAATTGTGAATGGGATCAGTTTCTTTATTTGTCTTTCTGTTGCTTCATTGTTAGTGTATAAGAATGCACCTGATTTCTGGACATTGATTTTGTATCCTGCAACTTTGCTGAATTCATGTATCAGTTCTAGCAGACTTTTGGTGGAGTGTGTCAGATTTTCCATGTATAATATCATGTCATCTGTAAAAAGCGAAAGCTTGACTTCATCTTTGCCAATTTGGATGCCTTTGATTTCCTTTTGTTGTCTGATTGCTGATGCTAGAACTTCTTCCAACACTATGTTAAACAACAGCGGTGAGAGTGGGCATCCCTGTCGTGTTCCTGATCTCAGGGAAAAAGCTCTCAGTTTTTCCCCATTGAGGATGATGTTAGCTGTGGGCTTTTCATAAATGGCTTTTATGATCTTTAAGTATGTTCCTTCTATCCCGACTTTCTCAAGGGTTTTTATTAAGAAACGGTGTTGGATTTTGTCAAAGGTCTTTTCTGCATCGATTGACAGGATCATATGGTTCTTATCTTTTCTTTTATTAATGTGATGTCTCACGTTGATTGATTTGCGAATGTTGAACCAGCCCTGCATCCCAGGAATGAATCCCACTTGATCATGGTGAATAATTCTTTCTATATGCTGTTGAATTTGATTTTCTAGTATCTTATTGAGAATTTTTGCATCCATATTCATCAGGGATATTGGCCTGTAGTTCTCTTTTTTTACTGGTCTCTGTCTGGTTTAGGAATCAAAGTAATACTGGCTTCATAGAATGAGTCTGGAAGTTTTCCTTCCCTTTCTATTTCTTGGAATAGCTTGAGAAGGATAGGTATTATCTCTGCTTTAAACGTCTGGTAGAACTCCCCTGGGAAGCCATCTGGTCCTGGACTCTTATTTGTTGGGAGATTTTTGATAACCGATTCAATTTCTTCGCTGGTTATGGATCTGTTCAAGCTTTCTATTTCCTCCTGATTGAGTTTTGGAAGAGTGTGGGTGTTTAGGAATTTGTCCATTTCTTCCAGGTTGTCCAATTTGTTGGCATATAATTTTTCATAGTATTCCCTGATAATTGTTTGTATCTCTGAGGGATTGGTTGTAATCATTCCATTTTCATTCATGATTTTATCTATTTGGGTCATCTCCCTTTTCTTTTTGAGAAGCCTGGCTAGAGGTTTGTCAATTTTGTTTATTTTTTCAAAAAACCAACTCTTGGTTTCGTTGATCTGCTCTACAGTTTTTTTAGATTCTATATTGTTTATTTCTGCTCTGATCTTTATGATTTCTCTTCTTCTGCTGGGTTTAGGCTGCCTTTGCTGTTCTGCTTCTATTTCCTTTAGGTGTGCTGTTAGATTTTGTATTTGGGATTTTTCTTGTTTCTTGAGATAGGCCTGGATTGCAATGTATTTTCCTCTCAGGACTGCCTTCGCTGCATCCCAAAGCGTTTGGATTGTTGTATTTTCATTTTCGTTTGTTTCCACATATTTTTAAATTTCTTCTCTAATTGCCTGGTTGACCCACTCTTTCTTTAGTAGGGTGTTCTTTAACCTCCATGCTTTTGGAGGTTTTCCAGACTTTTTCCTGTGGTTGATTTCAAGCTTCATGGCATTGTGGTCTGAAAGTATGCATGGTGTAATTTCAATTCTTGTATACTTATGAAGGGCTGTTTTGTGACCCAGTATATGATCTATCTTGGAGAATGTTCCATGTGCACTCGAGAAGAAAGTATATTCTGTTGCTTTGGTATGCAGAGTTCTAAATATATCTGTCAAGTCCATCTGATCCAATGTGTCATTCAGGGCCTTTGTTTCTTTATTGACCGTGTGTCTAGATGATCTATCCATTTCTGTAAGTGGAGTGTTAAAGTCCCCTGCAATGACCACATTCTTATCAATAAGGTTGCTTATGTTTGTGAGTAATTGTTTTGTATATTTGGGGGCTCCGGTATTGGGCAGATAGACATTTATAATTGTTAGCTCTTCCTGATGGATACACCCTGTAATTATTATATAATGCCCTTCTTCATCTCTTGTTACAGCCTTTAATTTAAAGTCTAGTTTGTCTGATATAAGTATGGCTACTCCAGCTTTCTTTTGGCTTCCAGGAGCATGATAAATAGTTCTCCATCCCCTCACTCTCAATCTAAAGGTGTCCTCAGATCTAAAATGAGTCTCTTGTAGACAGCAAATAGATGGGTCTTGTTTTTTTATCCATTCTGATACCCTATGTCTTTTGGTTGGCGCATTTAATCCATTTACATTCAGTGTTATTATAGAAAGATACGGGTTTAGAGTCATTGTGATGTCTGTATGTTTTATACTAGTATCGATGTCTCTGGTACTTTGTCTCACAGGATCCCCCTTAGGATCTCTTGTAGGGCTGGTTTCGTGGTGACAAATTCCTTCAGTTTTTGTTTGTTTGGGAAGACCTTTATCTCTCCTTCTATTCTAAATGACAGACTTGCTGGATAAAGGATTCTCGGCTGCATATTTTTTCTGTTCAATGCATTGAGGATCTCGTGCCAGTCCTTTCTGGCCTGCCAAGTTTCAAAAGAGATCAGTCACGAGTCTTATAGGTCTCCCTTTATAAGTTAGGGCACGTTTATCCCTTGCTGCTTTCAGAATTTTCTCTTTATCCTTTTATTTTGCCAGTTTGACTATGATATGTCGTGCAGAAGATCGCTTCAAGTTACGTCTGAAGGGAGTTCTCTGTGCCTCTTGGATTTCAATGCCTTTTTCCTTCCCCAGTTCAGGGAAGTTCTCAGCTATTAATTCTTCAAGTACCCCTTCAGCACCTTTCCCTCTCTCTTCCTCCTCTGGGATACCAATTATGCATATATTATTTCTTTTTAGTGTGTCACTTAGTTCTCTAATTTTCCCCTCATACTCCTGGATTTTTTTATCTCTCTTTTTCTCAGCTTCCTCTTTTCCCATAACTTTATCTTCTAGTTCACCTATTCTCTCCTCTGCCTCTTCAATCCAAGCCGTCGTTGTTTCCATTTTGTTTTGCATTTCATTTAAAGCGTTTTTCAGCTCCTCGTGACTGTTCCTTAGTCCCTTGATCTTTGTGGCAAGAGATTCTCTGCTGTCCTGTATACTGTTTTCAAGCCCAGCGATTAATTTTATGACTATTATTCTAAATTCACTTTCTGTTATATTATTTAAATCCTTTTTGATCAGTTCATTAGCTGTTGTTATTTCCTGGAGATTCTTCTGAGGGGAATTCTTCCGTTTGGTCATTTTGGAGAGTCCCTGGCGTGGTGAGGACCTGCAGTGCACTTCCCCTGTGCTGTGGTGTATAACTGGAGTTAGTGGGCGGGGCCGCAGTCCGACCCGATGTCTGCCCCCAGCCCACTGCTGGGGCCACAGTCAGACTGGTGTGTGCCTTCTCTTCCCCTCTCCTAGGGGCGGGATTCACTGTGGGGTGGCGTGTCCCGTCTGGGCTACTTGCACACTGCCAGGCTTGTGTTGCTGGGGATCCGGCGTATTAGCTGGGGTGGGTAGGCAAGGTGCACAGGGGCAGGAGGGGCAGGCTTAGCTCGCTTCTCCTTAGGTGATCCACTTCAGGAGGGGCCCTGTGGCAGCGGGAGGGAGTCAGACCCGCTGCTGGAGGGGTGGCTCGCAGAAGCACAGCGTTGGGTGTTTGCGCAGAGCAAGCAAGTTCCCTGGCAGGGACTGGTTCCCTTTGGGATTTTGGCTGGGGGATGGGCGAGGGAGATGGTGTTGGCCAGCGCCTTTGTACCCAGCCAAACTGAGCTCTGCCGTCCCGGGGCTCAGCAACTCTCCCTCCCTTTGTCCTCCATCCTTCCCACTTTCCGAGCTGAGCTGTTAACTTAAGACCTCCCAGATGCTAAGTCCTGCTTGCCGTTGGAACACACTCCGTCTGGCCCCTCCGCTTTTGCGAGCCAGACTTGGGGTCTCTGCTTGGCCAGCGGGCCGCCCCTCCGCCCCGGCTCCTTCCCGCCCGTCCGTGGAGCGCGCACCGCCTCTCCGCCCTTCCCTACCCTCTTCCGTGGGCCCCTCGTCTGCGCTTGGCTCCAGAGACTCCGTTCTGCTAGTTTCTGGTGGTTTTCTGGGTTAGTTAGGCAGGTGTAGGTGGAATGTAAGTGATCAGCAGGATGTGCAGTGATCCCAGCATCCTCCTAAGCCACCATCTTCCGGTTCCTCTACTTCACAACTTTAAAAAAAATTTGTTACCTGTTAATTTTTAGGGCGTAACATAAACGTATTAAAACAGGTTACTGTAATATTAAATGTGGTTTCAAAGTTATTATTACTGATTTTCTTTCAGAATATCAGCAAAATATACATTTTGGAAATTTTTTTTAGGTGAAAAATTTACGCTCTGGAGTTTCTCGTGCTGCTGTGGTCTGTTTAAGTGATCTTTTCACTTACCTGAAAAAGAGCATGGATCAAGAACTAGATGCTACAGTAAAAGTTTTGTTGCACAAGGCTGGAGAATCAAATACATTTATAAGAGAAGATGTTGACAAAGCCCTGAGAGCTATGGTCAGCAATGTAACTCCTGCACGTGCAGTTGTTGCTCTTATCAGTGGAGGACAAAGGTAATGTTCAAAATAATCAATGTGTCCTTAAACTAAAAAGTCAATTGTTTGTAGTCTGGGATATAGGGAAAAAAAGCAAACATCAGTATTATTTCAGTCAAAAAATAAGTAATTCCCATATGATAAACATCAGATTAGGTGCAGAACATATAAAGAATAATAATATTGGTATTATAGTAATTTTACTTACATTCATAGATACGGAACTAAATAAATGTCAGTGACTATGAGTTTGTTTTGTTTTTAACTTCTTTTTTTTTACTTGTTTTTTTTTTTTGTTGTTGTTGTTTTTAACTTCTTAGGTGGAGGGTAACTAATGTAATTTGTCATTTTAGCCTCCAAGGATGGTTGTTGAGGGTTAGAAGAGGTTTAATCATTTAACTTTAAAGGTACATCTTTGGTAAATAGTTTATACATCCAAATTGTTTGGCCATGTTTTCCTGTAGCCATTTACACATTGCGGTAAGAAGATGTACAGCCCAGCACTTATCAGATGTAGTGGAATTTATGGAACCAGATCGTATTTTATCTGGAACAAAGGATATGGCTGACCGCATATTACCAGCTGCTGCCAAGTTTGCTCAGGACAGTTCACAAGAAACCAGGTGAATAGCTGCTAATAATATTTGCTGAATCTGTTAGGAAAATGGCTTGAAAGTAGGCAGCAAAGGTTAAAAAAGAATAAACATTTTTCCTAAATTGACAAGTGGGGTCCACAGGGATTGGTGCTGGGGGATGGACTTATTTAACCAATTTGCAAATGATCTTGAGGGAGTGCACAGTGAATTCTCCAAATTTGCAGATGACATTACCTACTTCTGGGTAGTGAGATGCCATGTCACAGGGATGAACTGCATGAAAATGGCACAAGACTGTCTGAGTGGGCAGAAAAGTGGGAGAAGAACTTCATTTTGGGCAAGTGTAAGGTAATGCCTTTAGGGGAAGTGATATATTTTCCAAGCTGTTAGGTGAAATCATGGAAGTAGGTGCACATGAAAAATACAGGAAGCAAAATGGGTAACATATTATCTCCTGAAACATGATATAGCTGCACTTAGAAAATCCCATAAATTTCTGAACACTGTATTTGAAGAACAATTTTACAAAGGTTAAGAACAGTCAAGAGAGAAATGATGAAATAATTAAGATGTGGATGGTACATTATCCGTGTTGGTAACTTTTTTTTTTTTAAGTAAACTCTTTGCCCAAAGCGGGTCTTGAGGCCATGACCCCAGCATCAAGAGTCATATGGTCTACTGACTGAGCCAGCCAGGTGCCCCTAGATGTATTGGTGACAGAAATTTTAGATGTAGTCAGGAGCCTAGGTTCAATTCCTAGCCCCAGTTACTGTTTTCCCTAAAGCAAATTACTTACTGTCTGTTAGGCTAGGTTTTCTTGTATGTAAAATTAGGAAAGTGGGACTAGGTGATTGATAATGTCCCATACAAAATCTAAAAATTTATGGCAGTTACATGTGAAGATAGATTAAAAGTGGGGAGGGGGGATCCTGAGTTCATAGAGACTAAAGTAAAGAAGGGTGTTAAAGTATTAACCTTTTTAAGACAAAGGTATCCTTGACTTTAGGTAACTGGACTTAATCTTATGGAAATCATTATACCAGAAGCTAATATAGAAAGTCAATGTATTAATTTTCTATTGCTGTGTAACAAAGTGCCACAAACATAGTGGTTTAAGGCAACACAGACTTTTTTAGCTTGCTGTTCTTTAGGTTAGAAGTCTTGCATGGCTCAACTGCTTTCTCTGCTTAGGGTCTCCCAAGACTGAAATCAAAGTAACGATAAGGCTGAGATCTTATCTAGAGGCTCTGTAGAAGAATCTGCTTCCAAACTCCTTTTGGTGGTTAGCCAAATTTAGTTCCTTATAGTTTTAGGACTGAGGTCTCTATTTCTTTGCTGTTGTCAACCAGGGTCCTCTTTCAGCTCCTTAAGGCCACCCAAATTCCTTTTTATGCAGCCCCCTCCATCTTCAAGCCAAAAACAGTATGTTGAGTCCCCCTGTTGCTTAGAAGCTGTCTTACTTCCTCTTCTCTTACCAGCCATAGAAAGCTCTCTGCTTTTAAGGGCCTGTCTGATTAGATTAGGCCCACCCAGAAAATCTCCATAGCTTAGAGTTAACTATACCATATAATATAACATAATCCTGGAAGTTATATCTCATATTTACAAATTGTAGGGATTAGAGCAGGACGTCTTTGAGGAGCCATTTTAGAAGTTGTGTATACCAAAGTAAAGTTCAAAGCAATTTAGGAGGGTTCAGATCATAATAGACTAGTTAGGAACAAGAAAAAGATTCATAATGGTTGTTTTGTGTACATCTTTAAAAAAAAATTTTTTTTTAAGGTTTATTTTTGAGGGAGAGAGAAAGACAGATGGAGCGCAAGCAGGGGAGGGCAGAGAGAGGGGGAGACACAGAATCCGAAAGTAGGCTCCACGGTCTGAGCTGTCAGCACAGAGCCTGATGTGGGGCTCATACTGACCAGCTGTGAGATCATGACTTGGGTCGAAGTCGGACACTTAACCGACTGAGCCACCCCAGTGCCCCTGTTTTGTGTACATCTTAACCTTTCCTTAAGTGACATGGTAATTGTTTTAATCCATTTCATCATTTCTTGATTTATTATTTGAAGTTTTAAAGTTATAAAATAGTTACACCTTTACAGCTTTAATATTTCTCACATTTAGTGTCCCCATTGCTTGTTTACTTGATTGTTTTAGCCATTCTCCTATCATTAAGGGCTTGTGATGGACCTACAGTTTTTAATATTCTTGGCTAAAAGTTATAATCATCCTTGAAACTATAACTGATTAGGAACTACTTATCAGGGTATAGACTTTATTCTGGTTCTGAGGAGAGAATGGTAGTTTTTATTTTCTGATACTACCTCTCTATAATTTCATTATAGTTGGAGTCTTGTTGATACAGATATTTCTGAAATCATTCTGTACCCTCTCCCTATCCCCCAAGCCTTGCCTTCTCTGCTTCTTCTAGTTCCTTATATTCCAATTTGTAGGAAAAAAAAAATAACTGTAATTAGCTTTAGGGCCACGCCTCCTTGAAGGATAGTAATATGGTATAATTAAAAGGTACTGTAAGACCCCTCTATTCAAAAATATCTCCAGTATACACTTCTATATCTGCAGTCCTTCCATTAGAATTATATCTGGGCTTAAGGCTTTATCCTGAGAGAATTTTTTTTTAAATGAATAATTTTAAAATTTATATATCGTAAAAAATTTAGTTTGGAGAGCATTACACATTCATTAATATATCATCAATGATTTATCAGCTAACTTTGGGTGTGTTTTAGGTAGCAGAGAATAGGTTTTGAAGAATTGGAACCCAGGTAAGTTTTGGCATGAAAAAAAAAAGGTTCTGTATTTCCTACAGAACCTAGGGAAGGTTGACTTAGGTCAGAACATCTGACCAGCAGGGGAGCAGCAAAAGCTCACTGGGCAAGGAGCCCAGGATAAAGACAAACTTCTCCTAACTCACAGTTCTGCCAAATGCTGGCCTTGATATGGACCCTAGGGTGTCTGAAAAATAGAATTCAAGCTTTTGGCTCTCCATCTGACATATAACTGAAAGAATTGAAGCTATAGTGTTTTTTAAAGGTGAGGGGCAGGAAAATGCTTTATTCCAGCTCAATTAATATAACTACATTTCAGTGGTTTATTTAAAATAGGGATGACAGTTTTGATGTTGATGGATTTTTTTTCTGTTGAAAAAAATTGCATCTAAGGAAAGAAACTGAGTTTGTTTAAGGTATATAACATTCTTTACATATTTCTCAAATATCCGTAGGTACTATGGTCGAAAGATGCTTTTCCTTTTGATGTGTCATCCAAACTTTGATAAAATGCTTGAAAAATATGTCCCATCTAAAGACTTGCCATATATTAAGGAATCTGTTAAAAGCTTACGGCAAAAGGTATGTGGAAAAAGTTTATTTTATAAGCAGCTTTAAAAGCAAAGTACCAGAAAAAAAAAAAATAATAAATAAATAAAAGCAAAGTACCAGGAAGCTAAAGTATACAAGTAATTACTTCCAATTATTTCTCTGTTAACCATTCAGACTGTATCTACAGTAGCATTTCAACAACTGCAGTTGAAAAACTTGGAGTAGACATTCATAGTGTTGGTAAGTGTTTATTGAACAGAAGCTCGATACTTAATAGAACATAGTGTGGTTTACTGGAGTGACAAGACTTGGGTTTGAATCACAACTCTGAGAATTAGCGAACTATAATGTTAGGTACATCGCTTCATTTCTTTAACCTGAAGTTTTATTTTTATAAGGTAAGAATAGTGATGTTCTTCATGCTTGGTTCCTACTTTATTTACCTTGCATATTCCACTATTAGAATTCCTATCACACTGCAGAACATTAATTGGGAGCTGCTTGAGGGGAAGCCCCATGTCTTATTTATCCTGGTAGATAATGGGGATTCGGACATATCTGAAATGAGTGAATGAGGGAATATCACGTAAATTAAAATATGAAAAGTGTCTTATAAAAAAGTAATCCACTTACATATTATTTTTTTACAAAAATATGTTAAATAATCTAGAATTATTCTGTGGTAATTTATGTTATTCTTTACTGATAATCTTTGGCAAAGGATTCACTTACATAAGGATAGTATTTCAAAGATGTATGATAATATACATTTTAGAGCATTTTCTTCTGCTCATTTAGCTTAATTCATACAGAAATAACTAAAGTAACCATGCAAAAAATTATCTTACCAGCGTGAGGCAGATTATATTTGTGAGTCATTTCAAGTACAAGTATTTTTAAATAGTTCTTATGTAAGTGTTTATTCTCACACTGGTGGTGCATAGGAATTCATTATTTATGTAATGTGTTCATATTTTCTCTACAGATTTTAAGGTTTAAGAAGAATACTTATAAAACGTAGCATATTAATTTTAAAAATTTTAAACAGTTTTACCCTGCCAGTGTCATTTCCTATTAATTTGGTTAATTTACTACTAATTAGAAGGTATTTTATGTATTGATACCTTTTGAAGCAGAAGCATAGCAGATTATTAAAATGCTTTCAATTACAAAGATCAATAATGGGTTCTCTGAAAATTGCATTGTATAAATTATTTCATTTTACTAGTTTTGAAATTTTTAGGGGCGTCTGGGTGGCTCAGTTGGTTAAGTGTCCAACTTCGGCTCAGGTCTTGATCTCCCGGTTCGTGGGTTCAAGCCCCGTGTCAGGCTCTGTGCTGACAACTCAGAACCTGGAGCCTGCTTTGGATTCTATACCTCGCTGTCCCTCTGCCCCTCCCCACTCACACTGTTTCTCTCTTTCAAAAATAAACATTTTTTAAAATTTTTAAAAAAGACTTTTATTACACTGTCTTTCTTTATATTACTTAAAGGGTTTGGGAGAGATACCACTAGATACTCCTTCAGCAAAAGGAAGACGATCTCATACTGGTACTGTTGGAAATACACGGTCATCCTTTGTTTCTAGAGATGCTTTCAATTCAGCTGAAAGGTAGGCTCATTTGATATTTCACATCATTGGAGAAATTACTCCCTAGTGATAGTAGTCTCATTTGGATATTTTTATGAACTATTCCAGGGATATTTGTCAAAACTGAATGGAGTTTTAAAAGTTGAAAGTAAGAACTTAGAAAGTGTGAGGTAATTAGATTTAATAAGGGAATTGCATATTCACAGCAACTTTCTTTTATATGCACTAAACATTATTAAAGCATTAATGTGGTTTAATAAAGTGCTGTTGAACTTGTCAATATTAGGCCTGTGTTGGACAACTCTAATTTATTTTGTATTAATTTATAGCCTTTACTTTTTCCCCTTGATTATGAAAATAATACATAATTATGATTAAAGAAAAAAAAACTTTAGAAAATCCAGACATTATAAGAAAAATTTAACTAATCACCACCAGGCAGAAAAAGAATCCTCTTAAAATTTTTATGAATGTAATTATATATGCTATTGTGGAACCTGTTTACATTATGTAACATGTAATAGATTGATTATATAACTTAAAAATTTTTTTCTTTTGAAAGTATGATCTCTGGCATATTTTAAAATATATTTTAAACATTATTTTTAAAACTACATGGTAGATAATATAAGTATCTTTCATATTTTCTAGATTTGTATATTTTTGAAATATTTCATAAACTAAAATATACATTTTATTAAAAAATTAAAATCCAGGGGCGCCTGGGTGGCGCAGTCGGTTAAGCATCCGACTTCAGCCAGGTCACGATCTCGCGGTCCGTGAGTTCGAGCCCCGCGTCAGGCTCTGGGCTGATGGCTCGGAGCCTGGAGCCTGTTTCCGATTCTGTGTCTCCCTCTCTCTCTGCCCCTCCCCCGTTCATGCTCTGTCTCTCTCTGTCCCAAAAATAAATAAAAAACGTTGAAAAAAAAAATTAAAAAAAAAAAATTAAAATCCATGTGAAAATACATGCTTTTGGGACCTTGCTATTCTAAGTACAGTCCATAAAACAGCCCCATTGGCATCCCCTAAGAACTTACTAGAAATTTGAATCTTAAAAAAAAGAAAAAAAAGAAATCCAAATTTTGTAATCTTCCCAAGCCTATGGAATCAGAATCTGCCGTTTTTTTCACATTAAGGTATAATCACAGGGGTACCTGGGTGGCTCAGTCGGTTAAGCATCTGACTTGACTTCAGTTCAGGTCATGATCTCCAGGTTCATGAGTTTGAGCCCTGTGTCGGGCTCTGCGCTCACAGTCCGGAGCCTGCTTGGGATTCTTTGTCTTCTCGCTCTCTGCCCTTACCCAACTTGTGTGTATGCGAGTGCTCTCTCTCTCTTTCACTCTCTCTCTCTCTCAAAAATAAATAAAACTTAAAAAAAGTGTCATTGAATATTTAAAATATATATATATATATAATCACATAAAATCCTGGGTCAGACATTTTGGTCAAAAACTTTTTGCAACCAACAAAAAGTAGCTTTTTAAATATTAATTGAGAATATACTGTGTACCAAGCCCTTTCTGGTCAGTTACTTATTTTGTAGATGTCTCTTAATTGGGATTTATCTGATCATTTTTCACAGTTAGATTTGAAGTTATGCATTTTTTGACAAAAAATACCTCAAAAGTCAAGTTGTACCCTTCTCAGTGCATCATTTCATGAGGTGCATGATGTTGCTGTGCCTTCTTACTGACCGTGTTAACCTTGATCCTCTGATAAGGTGGTTTCTCTTGGGTTTCTTCACTGCAAAATTACTATTTTCCCCCTTATAAATAATAGATATTTTGGAATACTTTGAGACTATATAAATCTCCTGTTTCTCATCATACTGTAGTTTACAAATCTTAGCAACCATTGATGGATCTTGCCTGCAGCAATTATTGTGGGATTTATTTATTTATTTATTTATGTCTAATGGTGATGTTTTATTTACCTTTTTCTTCTACATTTATTAGTTGAATTTTTTCATGAAGAAAACTGCTACTTTTCCTCCATGTATTCACTTATTCAAATATTTATATTATTGTAGATGGATGGATTTTTATTTTATTTTATGGGTTATAATCTATCTATATCTATAAAAAGTATTCATTACTCACTTTTTCAAATTGTTGCAACTTTAAGATCTCCCTCAGGTTGGCTGCTGTGCTTTTTCAACATGGCACATTTTACATTTCTTTATTTTTTGCCATCACAAGATTGCCCAGGATCAACTTGTATTATTTCCTCTTCTCTAATCTGTATGTTTCTAATTTCTTTTCCTTTCCTGTCTGAAATGCAATGACTAGAATGTTGACTATGATGTTGCATACAAATATTAAGAACAAACATCTTTACCTTATTCCTAATCTTAGGGACAAAACATTTGTTTTTTTCCCACTAAGTATGATGTTAGCTATAGATTCATAAAAGTCCTTTATCAGGTTAAAGTTCCTTCCTCTTTCTAGTTTGAGTTTTTATCGTGAATGGTTATTGAATTTTGTCAAGTGATTTCTCCATGTCTATTAGGATAATCATGTATTTTTTCCTTTATTCTATTAATATGAATGGTTTACAGTCATTGATTTCCAAATGTTAAAAAAGATAACTTGTATTGCTTGGATTAGTAGCACTTGATCATGAAGTGTTATATTTTTAATATATCACTGGTGTTGGATTCCTAAAATTAGGTGGGTATTTTTTGTCTATAGTCCTGGGATCTGTAGTTTTCTTGTCTTAGGATGTCTTTGGTTTTGTTATGGGAGTAATGTTGGATACCTTGTGGTTTCTTCTTTAATACATGGGCTATTTAGAAATGTGTTTCTTACCAGCTGTATAAGATGGTTCCAGTTTTAACACCTCCTCATCAATATGTGTTATTCTCCAAGTGGGTATAAACGGGTATCTCATATGACAAAGACTTTTTCTTCAGCTATACTTTACACAGGCTTTTTATCCATGAATCCTCTAAGTCTGCTTGTTGGCTATAAATTCCAGCTGTCTTACTGCATTCAGAATTGAACACCTTCTGACTATCTCCTATATTGCAGTAGTCATGACCCCATTCCACAGTCTTAAATAAAGTCTTCTTTATAACTTTACAATGTCAGAATAATTATTCTTTACCACGTTATAGTTTTGACTTGTGTTTCTTAGTATGTCTTTTTAAAGTATGTTTTTGTAAAAAATATATGTTATATTTAATATATATTTATATATCTGATTAAATCTTGCTTTTTTATCTAATAATCTCTCCCCTTTAATTAAAGTATTTGACCATTTCTATTTGGTATAATTATTCATATGGTTGGGTTTAAGCCTATCATGTTGATATTTTTTTTTTTTTACATTATTTTTCAATCTGTCCTGGTTTTGTTTCTTTTTTCCACTTTTCCTGCCCTTTTTTTCATCCAAATTTTTATTTAAATTCTAGTTTTCATGCAGTGTAATATTAGTTTCATGTGTAGAATTTAGTGATTCATCACTCACAACACCCCAGTACTCATTACAACAAGTGCTGTCCTTAATACCCATCACCCATTTAACCCATTCCCCCACCCAAATCCCCTCCAGTAACCATCAGATTGTTCTCTATAGTTAAGAAACTGTTTCCTGGTTAGCCTCTTTTTTTTCCCTTCCTCTGTGTTCTTTTGTTTCTCAAATTCCACATATGAGTGAAATCATATGGTATTTGTCTTTCAATGACAGACTCATTTTGCTTAGCATAATACACTGGCTCCATCCACATCATTGCAAATGGCAAGATTTTATTCTCCTGATGGCTGATTAACATTCCATTGTGTGTGTGTGTGTGTGTGTATAATATATATATATATTATATACACATGTATATTACATACATATAACTATATACATGTATATATTATACACACATATGCATACGCAAACACATACATACATCCACACTACCTCTTCTTTATCCATTCATCAGTAGATAGACATTTGGGCTCTTTCCATAATTTGGCTATCATTGATAGTGCTGCCATAAACATTGGTGTGCATGTGCCCCTTCGAATCAGTATTTTTGTATCCTTTGGGTAAATACCAGTAGTACAATTGCTGGATTGTAGGATAGTTCTATTTTTAATTTTTTGAGGAATTTCCATACTGTTTTCCAGAGTGGCTGCACCAGTTTGCATTCCCACCAGCAGTGTAAGAGGGTTCCCCTTTTTCTGCAGCCTTGCCAACACCTGTTCTTTCCTGTGTTGTTCATTTTAGCCACTCTGACAGGTGTGAAGTGATATCTCATTGTAGTGTTGATTTGTATTTCTCTGATGACCAGTGATGTTGAGCATCTTTTCATGTGTGTGTTTGTGTGTCATATGACGTATCAGATATGTCATTTGCAAATATCTTCTCCTATTCCATAGTTTGCCTTTTAATTTTGTTGATTGTTTCCTTTACTATGCAGAAGGTTTTTATTTTGATGAATTCCCAATAGTTTATTTTTGTTTTTGTTTCCCTTGCCTCAGGAGGTCTATCTAGTAAGAAGTTGCTGCAGCCAGTGTCAAAGAGATTATTGCCTGTATTCTCCCCCAGGATTTTAATGGTTTCCTGTCTCACATTTAGGTCTTTCATCCATTTTGAATTATTTTTGTATATGGTGTAAGAAAGTGGTCCAATTTCATTCTTGTGCATGTTGCTGTACAGTTTTCTCAACACCATTTGTTGAAGAGACTGTTTTTTTTCCATTGGATATTCTTTCCTGCTTTGTCGAAGATTAATCAACTATATAGTTGTTAGTTTATTTCTGGATTTTCTATGTGTTCCATTGATTTATGTGTCTATTTTTGTGCCAGTCCCATACTGTCTTAATCACTACAGCTTTGTAATATAACTTGAAGTCCAGAATTATGATGCCTCCAGCTTTGCTTTTCTTTTTCAAGGTTGCTTTGGCTTTTCAGAGTCTTTTGTGGTTCCATACAAATGTTAAGATTGTTTCTTCTCGCTTTGTGAAAGATGCTGTTGGTATTTTGATTGAGATTGCATTAAATGTGTAGATTGCTTTGGTTAGTATAAACATTTTAACAATATTTGTTCTTTCAATCCATTAGGGTGGAATGCTTTTCTTTATGCCGTCTTCAATTTTTTTTTTTTTTTTTTTTTTTGAGAGGGAAAATGAGGGAGGGTGCAAACCAGGGAGAGGGGGTGGGGAAGGGAGGAAGAGAGGGAGGGGGAGGGGGAGAGGGAGAGAGAGAGAGAGAGAGAGAGAGAGAGAGAGAGAGAGAGAGAGAGAGGATCTTAAGCAGGCTCCATCCATGCTCAGCACGGAGCCCGACTTGGGGCTCAATCCCACCTTGAGATCATGATGTGACCTGAAATCAAGAGTCAGGCACTCAACTGACTGAGCCACCTAGACATCCTTTCTATTTCTTTCATCAGTGTTTTTATAGTTTTAAGAGTATAGATCTTTTACCTCTTTGGTTAAGTTTATTCCTAGGTATCTTATCGTTTTTGATGCAGTTGTAAATGGGATGGATTCTTTGATTTCTCTTTCTGCTGCTTCCTTATTGGTGTAAAAGAATGCAACAGATTTTTATACATTGTTTTTGTACCTTATGATTTTACTGAATTCATGTTTCAGTTCTAGTAATATTTTGGTGGAGTCTTTTGGGTTTTCTACATACAGTATCATGTCATTTGCAAATAGTGAAAGTTCAACTTCTTTCTTGCGAATTCAGATGCCTTTTATTTCTTTGTGTTGTCCGATTGCTATGGCTAGGGCTTCCAGGACTATGTTAAATAACAGTGGTGAGAGTGGACATCCTTGTCTTGTTTCTGACTATAGAGGAAAAGCTCTCAGTTTTTCCCCATTGAGGATGATTTTAGCTGTGGTTTTTTTGTGTATGGCCTTTATTATGTTGAGGTATATTCCCTCTATCCCCACTTTCTTGAGGATTTTTATCATGAATAGATAATGTACTTTGTCAAATGCCTTTTCTGCATCTATTGAAAAGATCATATAGTTCTTATCCTTTCTTTTATAAATGTGGTGTATCATGTTGATTGATTTGCGAATATTGAACCACCCTTGGAGCCCAGGAATAAATCCCAGTTAATCATCGTGAATGATTCTTTTAATGTACTGTTAGATGGATTTGTTGGTATTTTGTTGAGAATTTTTGCATCCATGTTCATCAGGGATATTGGCCTGTAGTTCTCATTTTTAGTGAAGTTGTTTCTCTGGTTTTGAAATCAGGGTAATGCTGGCCTGATAGAATGAATCTGGAAGTTTTCCTTCCTTTTCTATTTTTTGGAATAGTTTGAGAAGAATAGGTATTAACTCTTCTTTAAATGTTTGGTAGAATTCACCTGTGATGCTATTTGTCCCTGGGCTTTTGTATCTTTGGAGAGTTTTTATTATTGATTCAGTTTCTTTGCTGGATATCGATCTGTTCAAATTTTCTGTTGCTTCCTGTTTCAGTTTTGGTAATTTACATGTTTCTAGGAATTTATCCATTTCTTCCAAGTTGTCCATATAATTTTTGGCATATAATTTTTCATAACATTCTCATAATTATTTCTATTTCTGTGTAGTTAGTTTTTATTTTTCCCCTCTCATTTGTGGTTTTAATTATTTGGGTTCATTCCCTTTTCTTTTTTAGAAGTCTGGCTAGGGGGTTATCAATTTTATTCTTTCAAAGATCCAGCTCTTACTTTTATTGATCTGTTCCACTATTTTGGTTTTTTGTTGTTGTTGTTTGTTTCTATATCGTTTATTTCTGCTCTAATCTTTATTATTTACCTTCTTTTGCTGGCTTTAGGTTTTGTTGTTGTTTTTTCTAGCTGCTTTAGGTGTAAGGTTAGGTTGTTTGATTTGAGATTTTTCTTGCTTCTTGAGATAGACCTGTATTGCTATATACTTCCTTTTTCCTTTTTCTCCACATCCTCACCAACACTTGTTATTGCTTGTCTTTTTAATAATAGCCATTCTTACAAGCATGAGACAATATCTCATGATGGTTTGATTTGTATTTCCCTGATGATTAGTGATGTTGAACACCTTTTTCATGGACTTCTTGGCCATTTGTATGGCTTCTTTGGAAACAATGTCTATTCAGTTCCTCTGCCCATATTTGTTTTGTTTGTTTGTTTGTTTGTTTGTAGGTGTTTGTTTGTTTTCTAGGTTTTTGGTTTTGTTTTTTGTTGTTGTTGTTTTGCTATTAAGTTGTGTGAGGTCTTTATATTTTTTGGGTATTAACCTCTTTCTATTCAGATATATGATATGCAAATGTTTTCTCCCATTCTGTAGGCTGTCTTTTCATTTTTGTTGATGGTTTCTTCTGTGCAGAAGCTTTAACTTTGATATGGCCCTATGTGCTTATATTTGCTTTTGTTGTCAAATCCAAAAAATTACTGCTGAGACCAGTGCCAATGAGCTTACCATGTATGTTTTCTTCTATGAGTTTTGTGGTCTTATATTTAAGTCTTTAATCCATTTTGAGTTGATTTTTGTGTATAGAGTAAGATAGAGGTCCAGTTTCACTCTTTTTGCATATGGCTGGCTGTTTGGTTTTCCTGGCAGTATTTATTGAGGAGATTATTCTTGCCCCGTTGTATGTTCTTAGCCCCTTTATCATAAATTAATTGGTGGATTAATTAACCTCTGGGTTTATTTCTGGTCTCTTTATTCTGTTCCATTTATACATGTGTTTGTTTCTATGCTAATACCCTGCTGTTTTGAATGAGAAAGTATGATGCCTTCGGCCTTGTTCTTCTTAGACTTGCTTTGGCTATTCTAGGTTTTTTGTGGTTCTATAAAAATTTCAAGATTGTTCTATTTCTGTGAAAAATGCTGTTGGAATTTCTATGGGGATTGCATTCAGTCTGTAGATTGCTTTGGGTAGTAAGGACATTTTAACAATATTAATTCAGTACACGAGCATGAAATATCTTCCACTTATTTATATCTTCTTCAGTTTCTTTTATCAAGGGTTTATAGAGTAGAAGTCTTTTACCTTGGCTAAATTCATTACTAGGTATTTTATTATTTTTGATGCATTTGTAAATGAAATTGTTTTTTAATTTCTTGTTCTGATAGTTTTTTGTTAGTGTGTAGAAATGCCACTGATTTTTATATATTGATTTTATATCCTGAAACTTTACTGAATTTGTTCATTAGTTTCTGAGTTTTTTTGGTGGATTATTTAGGATTTTCTATATAAAGTTGACCCTTAGACAATGCAGGGGTTAGGGGCATTGACCCTCATGCAGCTGAAAATCTACAAACAGCATTTGACTCCCCAAAAAGTTAACTACGTACTGTTGACAAGAAGCCTTACTTGATAAACATAATATAAGCAGTTGATTAACACATATTTTGTATATTATATGTTTTAAATGCTGTGTCCTTATAGTAAACTAGAGAAATAAAATTAAAAAAATCATAAGGAAGAGAAAATACATTTACAGTACTGTACTATGAAAACTCCACATGTAGGGGTGCCTGGGTGGCTCCGTCCATTGAGCATCTAGCTTCAGCTCAGGTCATGATCTCACAGTTTGTGAGTTTGAGCCCTGCCTTGGGCTCTGCACTGACAGTGCAGAGTGTGTTTGGGATTCTTTACCTCTCTCCCTCTCTCTCTGCCTCTCCTTCCCTCATACTTTCTCTCAAAATAAATAAATAAACTTAAAAAAATATCCACATGTGGGGTACCTGGTGGCTCAGTTGGATAAGTGTCCAACTTTGGCTCAGGTCATGATCTCGCAGTTCGTGAGTTTGAGCCCTGTGTCGGGCTCTGTGCTGACAGCTCAGAGCCTGAAGCCTGCTTTTCAGATTCTGTGTCTCCCTGTCTCTCTGCTCCTCCCCCGCTTGTGCTCTCTCTGTCTCTCAAAAATAAATAAACATTAAAAAAAAATTTTTTTTAATCCATATGTAAGTGGACCTGCACAGTGCAAACCCATGTTGTTTAAGGGCCAACTGTATATCATCTGTGAATAGAGGCTGTTTTACCTCTTTCTTTCTTACTTGGGAGACTTTTATTTCTTTTTCTTCATAATTGCTCTGGCTAAGACATCCAGTACTGCATTGAATAAGAGTGGCAAAAGAGGGTATCCTTATCTTGTTCTTGTTCTCAGAGGAAAACCATTCAGCTTTTCATCATTGAGTATGATCTTAGCGTTGGGCTCATCATATGTGTCTTATTATGTTCAGGTATCTTCCATCTAAATCCAGTTTGTTGAATGGCTATTGAATTTTGTCAGATGCTTTTTCTTTATCTATTGAGAGGATGATACAATTTTTATTCTCAATTTTATTAATATGGTGTATCACATTAATTGACCTGGAGATGTTGAGCCATTTTTGCATCCCTGGAATAAATGCCACTTGGTCATTGTGTATGATCCTTTTAATGTATTGCTGCATCAATTGCTAGTATTTCGTTGTTGAAGTTCTTTGCATCTGTGTTCTATGATCATTTTAATGCATTCTTTTTTATAAATTGTATTGATGTTAATATATACATAGTGAGTTTCTCCATTTCACTCTTACTGTATCTTTCCCCCTAAGGTATATTCAATGCTATTCTACTATCAAATCCATTTTGCTTTGAACAGTAAAAAAGTCATCTTTAAACACAAGTATCAGTAATTAGATGACTTCTTGTGGTGTTCTTTTGTTTTACTCTTCATTTTTTCACCTTTTATGTATCATATACTTCTTAGTTTAAATATAAATTTAATCCTCTGTTTTTTCTCATTGTATAGAATTAACCATTTTACAAATTAATCTCAGATTGATTTATTTAAATAAATTAAAAATAATGGATGAATACATCTAAGATCTGCATTCTAGATCACCATCCTGTGTCTACTTTTAAGATGATTCTGAGTCATTCATTAACCAGTGCTCTTAAGATAACATTAGCATCATTTTTAATACTGGTAGTCAGAAATGGTAACTGGCAACTGTTACTATTGTCTGTAAGACTTATCAATTTGCATGACTTAATTTCTTTCAAAGGGATCATTTATCTGCCATATTGAGTCACCCCTTTATAGGAATAAAAAAAATTATGCTAGTAATAGTAATTGAAATAATAAATCCTGTCAAGATTCTAGTTCTCCCATGCAAGTTCACATGGTTATTTTGAGTTAACATAGCAGGCCTGAGACTACTATTTTTGGAAAGTCCTACTTACAAGGTTAGCCCTTGGTTGGCATCTAGGAACTAGGATTTCAGGAGGATTGCCACTGTTCCTTAACTGATGAAGAGTAGTTTACTATACCAAAATTATTTGAGCAAACAATATGGTTTATGCTGAAGACCGGCTTTCCTTCTGGGAGCCTGGAATTTTAGTATATCCTAGGCAGAGGACCAACCATGACCAACTCCCTGAGCATTGGAGTCTCTAATAAGGTTCATTGGTAGACAGCATTTCACTGTGTTGTCACAGGTTGTTGCTGGAGTAATTAAATTTGTCCTATGTTACTTCACTGGGAATGGACCCCTGGAAGCTTATAGCTGGTTTTTTTCCAGACTTTGACCCCTACACTTTTTCCCTTTGTTTATTTTGTTTTGTATCCTTTTGCTGTAATAAATCATAGCTGTGAGTAAAACTACATGTTGAATCCTGTGAGTCCTCCTAGCAAATCACCAAAGTCAGGGGAGATCGCAGGGACCTCCTTTAGCATTGTGGCTATCAGATCAGTTTGTGAATTTTTGAGAAATATATATGTAATAAGATGTATTATGTTTATGTTTCTCATAGGAAATTAAGAATGAAATTAAATTTCCCTTTCTTTGACTTTAGAGAAGTAACTGAAATTCGTGACATCACCAGAAAATCAGTTCCCCGCAATTCCTTAGAAAGTGCTGAATACATTAAAGTCATAACAGGTTTATTAAATGCAAAAGACTTCCGTGATCGTATTAATGGGATTAAGCAGCTTTTATCAGATACTGAAAACAATCAAGAGCTTGTTGTTGGAAACATTGTGAAGGTAATGAACTGTCAAAATTAATTTTCATTTTCAATATGTAGCTAATAGCTCATTAGTATAAAAAATTGCCCTAACTCTTAGTACTTTATATGTATTGTTTTAAAATGTTAAGCTTAGAAGAATGAATTACTTTCTAGAACAATTCAAAGTAATTGGGAAAAAATAAGAAAATAAAATAATAATATAAGAAAACAGCTGCTTAATTTGTCTGAATTTTCCCACTAGATGGTAACTCTTTGAAAGCTCTGTATTCTCAGAGCTCTTGGAACCTGAAAGCTCTGTATTCTCAGAGCTCTCAGTGCATATATGTCAAGTGAATCAATAAATATTTTAAAAACCAGGGCATTTAGGTGCTCTGATATTACTTAAGAGTAGATATTAAAATTTTTATATGTAGATTAGAAATCTTATATATACTAATTTATATACCAATGTTAGACAACAAGCAATAGAAAAGAAGATAGTAATAAATGTTAGTGGTACCAGAGCATAGATGATTTATGCTTCTTCAGAGTTAATTCAGTTAATTCCATTAGTGATTTATTAATAAAATCCCATGTTAAATTTGTATTATGTGCATTAAACTTGGCCAGCATACCATTAACTACTCTTAATTCCGGTAATGTTGTCTCTTAATTTTCAGAAGAAAGGTACCATATTATCATGTGATGGGCACCAGAAAGTTGCATTTTCTGATATCTGTTGAGTAAAAATAAATCTCTTGGGAAGACTGTTCTCACCATGAAAATTTTTATTTATATATTAACTTTCATATTTTTATGAGAGATGTGTATATGTATATCAGCCTCATAGAATAGCTCTTCACTCACCTAATGTGACTAAAGATTTTGCTTATCATTCACTTTTTATATCTTAAACTTATGAAAGTTAAGAATTCTAAAGAGCAAGGAATAATTGTTAAAGTAATCAGGTTAAAAGGTAGTAAAAATTTAACTCTGAAATTGCATATAAAATTCTCATAAGAAACCCAAACTGAAACTAAATCAAATCTCTATGGTTGTTATATATCTAATTCTGTTATGAATAGTGATAAAAATGAAAACTTTCCTTGAGTTCTTAGAGTTAGCTAAGCTAACCACACCTTCCAAAAAATAGCATTTTTATCACATTTACGGTAAATCAGTCATCTTCCTACTAAATCAAATTTCACAACCTGAATTTATTAGGATGTCTGAGTGATGTTTGAAGACTTGTCATTTTGCTATAAGAAGGTTTGAGACTTAGATTTAACATCCAAATTTTTATAAAATTCCTATTGTCTATGTTCAAGTTAAATAAGATGTTGTGTGTATGTTTTTAAATAGTATATTAATAGCATAAATACTATAGAATGCCAAAAAGAATTTAAATAGCTATAAACATTATTTCACATTAAATAATTTACCAATTTACTTTCAGATCTTTGATGCTTTTAAATCTCGGCTTCATGATTCCAATAGTAAAGTAAATCTGGTGGCTCTAGAAACAATGCACAAAATGATTCCTTTGCTTAAAGACAACTTATCTCCTATAATCAACATGCTAATTCCAGCAATAGTAGATAACAATCTGAATTCTAAGAATCCAGGCATCTATGCTGCTGCCACAAATGTTGTTCAAGCACTGAGTCAGCATGTAGGTAAGAAATCTTACTTTTGCACTCAAATTATTTTGACTTTACTTTCATACTTTCTGTCCTACACATGATATACTTTGTATAATGTTGAAATCATAGATATTAAATATTTGTCATTTAATGTTGTGATATTTTCAGTAGTTTAAATTATTTTTAGAGTTTAATACTATCCCATTAAATTGACTTTTTCTTATTTTTGATTTTTCAGTCCTTTTATTCCTACCTCAACCTCACATCTGGTGCAAAATTAACTCAAAATGGATTGTAGATTTAAATGTAAAACTTAACTGTAAATCTTTTAAGGATAACATAGGTAAAAATCCTTAGGACTTGAGGGCTTGGTGAAGAGTTGTTAACATGATACTAAAAGCATGATCCATTAAAGTCGATAAATTAGACTTAATCAAATCTAAAAACATTTGCTCTGCAAAAGACCTGTTAAGTACATAAAGAGACAAACTACAGATTTGGAGTAAGTATTTGCAAACCACATGTCTGAGGAAGAACTTAGAATACATAAAGAACTCTCAAAACTGAACATTAAAACAAACAATCCAATTAGAAAATGGGCAAAGGACATGAAGGAACACTTCACTGAAGACGATATATGGATGGCAAATAAACACATAAAAAAGATGTTTAACATCACTAGTCATTAGGGAAATACAAATGCAGGTTAAGACCATGATCACTACACAAATATGTTCATCTGTTCAGGTTGCTTTAGCAAACTACCTACAGACTGGACAGTGTAAAAACAAACATTTATTTCTCACAGTCCTGGAGGCTGGAAAGTTCAAGATCAAGGTGCCAACAGATTTGGTATCTGGTGAGGGCCCACTTCGTGGTTCCACTGGAGCTTTCTGGGGCATCTTTTATGAGAGCTCTAATCCTATTTATGAGGGCTCCACCTTCACGACCTAATCATCTCCCAAAGTCCTCACCTCCAAATACCATAACAACAGGGATTGGGTTTCAACATATGAATTTTGGAAGACACAGACATTCAGTTTATAGCAAGTATTAGGACAGCTAAAATTAAAAAGAGTGATAATACCAAATGCTGACAAGATTTCAGAGAAACTGGATCTCTGCTACATAAATAAAATGGTGTATCCACTCTAGAAAATGGTTTGTCAATTTCTTTAAAAAAAAAAAAAAAACAACTAAGCATACACTTACCATATAACCCATCAGTTGCATTCCTAGGCATTTATTCTACAGAAATGAAAACTTCCATCCAAGAAGTTACACTCTTGTTCATAGCAGCTTTATTTACAAAAGTCCAAAACTTCAGGCAACCTAAATGTAATTCAGTGAGTTAATAGTGAAGAAATTTATGATACATCTATACCGTAAAATAGTACTTAGTAATAAAGTAGTATTATAGATACATGTAACAATTTGGATGGATCTAAAAGGGCATTATGCTTAGTGAAAAAGGACAGTCCCAAAAGGTCACATGCTGTAGGATGGCATCTTTGTATAGCCTCAAAATGGTAACATTTACAGAGATGGAAAACAAATTCGTGGTTATCAGGGTTTACGGGCAGCTAGGAGGGGCTGGATGTGCCTATAGAGCGATAGCTCTGTGGAGATCTTTGTGGTAATAGAATAGTTCCATATGCTAATTGCAGTGATCATTACACAAATCTACACATGTGATAAAATGACATAGAACTATACACACATAGGGATGCCTGACTGGCTTGGTCATTAAAGCATATGACTCTTGATCTCTGGGTCATGAGTTCAAACCCCGGGTGTAAAGGTTACTTAAAAATCAACAAAGAAGGTGAATGATGTAGATTAGAACTATGCACAGGTATTGTACAAATGTCAGATTCTTTGTTTTGATATGTACTGTAATTGTGTAAGATGTAACCTTTGGATGAACAGTACACAGGACCTTTTTGTACTGTCTCTCCAATTTCCTGTGATCTATAATTATTACAAAATTAATGGGGCTCCTGGGTGGCTCAGTCGGTCGAGCATCTGGCTTCGGCTCAGGTCATGATCTCACAGTCTGTAAGTTCGAGTCCCGCGTTGGGCTCTGTTCTGACAGCTCAGAGCCTTTGGAGCCTGTTTCAGATTCTGTGTCTCCCTCTCTCCCTGTCCCCCCCCCCACCCCCCCGCTCGTGCTCTGTCTCTCTCTCTCAAAAATAAATAAGCATTAAAACTTAAAAAAATTAAAACTGAAAAAATAAGTAAAAATAAAAACTACCCCCTCCAAAATGTAGTTTTTTTCTGTTTTTTTATTTTGTTTGTCTTTAATAAACTTATATTCTATTTTTTGGAATAAGATGACTGGGAGATAGGCAATTCTTTTGCTTTTTTATGCCATATGATAGCTCTTTTAAAACTCTTATTTGAGGTATTTTATTTCTTATTTGCTATAAGAATAGTATTCTATTAAGGTTTTATACATAATGTTAAGTACTGATTACATAGATTTAAAAATCTTTTTAACACATTTGCATTCATTTATGTATCTTTTCCTTTTAATGCTTTGTAATGAAAAGTAAGAACTCATAACTCTTTAAACATGTGTCTGTATTATTCTTTTTGTTTAGACAATTATTTGCTTCTACAGCCATTTTGCACAAAAGCTCAGTTTTTAAATGGAAAAGCAAAACAGGATATGACTGAAAAGCTTGCTGGTAAATATTCTTCAATTGCTATTTCTAAAGAAATATTAACTAAGGAAAAATGATAGGCAGTTCAATTTCTTTTTTGGGATAGCTACCAAATTCAATATTACCCACGATGTAGAAATGAATTGCATAATGATCTATACGAGAACTTTTTAAGACTTTTACCCCAAATTTTTTTGTTTATCCTTTTTTTTTCAGTAAGAATTTCTTCCTTGTCACGTTTAAAAATAAAGAGACATTAAAATCAAATTGGTACTCACGAAAAACTGTTTCAAATTATATATTTGATAAAAGATCAGTGGGTTAAAAATGTATGTTTTTTGGAAAACATTGAGATGAATTTGGGGTTTAATTCCTATCTTTACTAATTTTGCCTGAGCTAAGTTGTCCTATATGGAATTCTAATACTTGAAGATTCCAATCTTTGGGAGAAAAGTTTCTGACCTTACCTTCTTTAAGATGCTTGACATTTTAAGACAAGTGACATAGAGAAGAAGCTTAGTATATTTTATATGCTTTTTAATTAGCAAAAATTGAATTTATATTTTTAAAAACCTGACTGTTTACTAAATTTTTATGTTTCAGATATTGTTACGGAACTTTATCAAAGGAAGCCCCATGCCACAGAACAGAAAGTATTGGTTGTTTTATGGCATCTCTTAGGGAACATGACAAACAGTGGCTCTTTGCCTGGAGCTGGAGGAAATATACGAACAGCCACATCTAAATTATCAAAAGCACTTTTTGCGCAAATGGGTCAGAATCTGTTAAATCAGGCTGCATCTCAACCACCACATATCAAAAAGAGTTTAGAAGAATTGCTCGATATGACAATATGAAATGAATTATGAATCTTTGATGAAATATAGTATGATGAACAAAATTGTTTACATGATGACAAATGGAACTTTTTCAAGTTACATTTTCAGTGCCTGCACTACTCATCTGGTAAATTAAGTCAATGGCTATTTGTATTTGCAGCCAGTGGGCACACATCTGCTCTGTATCAACCCTATCACTTGTACCCATCACAGACAGAGAAACCTAAAATAATTAATATAACCTAATATTCATGAAATCTGAGGCCCATGGAATGAATCCAGTTATATTTTTGAGGAAAGTCCTGCTCATTTGCACTGTTCTATAGAAACCACAGTTCATTGCCCTATATGTACAATTAGATTTGTAATTAAAAATATACTTTTTATTATGTAATCATGTTCTGTCATTACTCAGCCTTATTTTATGAAGTGAAATAAGTCATTGAACTATGTTATCACAAACTAACTTTTGTGTGCTATTTGTGAAAAACATGTATTTCTGAAATCAGTCTGCTAATATGATTGTGCAGTATTAGCTTGCTTTTGCTGCTGTGTTAATGTGATATATTTGCTTACCATTTGGGTTTAATCATCTACATAATTGTGAAATTTAACAAGTTATAATGAAGCATGGTGACCAAAGTTTTAGAAAACACTTAAACATTTTAAATGCACGTTTAAGAAAACGTGTTGAATGTAACTCCCTATTTTTGTGTGAAAACACTAAATTTTATTTCTATATGTCCTGACATTTATAAAGGTGTTATTTTGCTGCCCAGTTGTGTAATTCTCAAAAATAGTGCCAGGTCTTCTATAGGCTTTTCTCAGAATTCTTGGGCTATAAGTACTGTATGCATCTTAAAAAGAAAAGGAATGTTATAAAAATAAAAGGATTTATTTCTGTAGATATGTGAGAGGTGTCCTATTTTTCCAACTTCCAAATTTGTTAAAATAAAAAGTATATATATTGTAATACTGACCTATCATTTTCACTTGGTATACTTGATAAAATATTGACCTATCTCTATTGACCTAACAATAGACCTGGATTATAGTTCTAGCTATAGAACTATAGGAAAATTAAGCATGTGATCTTGGGCAAGTCACTTACCAGTTCTAGGTCTCCCATTTTGTCATCTCTAAAATGTGAGGGCTGACTAGATGATTTTTAAGGTTCTGTTTTGTTCTAAAATTATATGGTTCTGTGTTATAGTTTATTCAATGATCACTTTATTACAACTGTGAACTATCCTCATTCTTTTTCACTTCTTGTGTCACTAACTGGTTTTCTGATGTATTTGGCTGCATTTTAAATTGTGATTCTTTGTATTACTGCATGAGTGCTAAGAAGAAAATGGAGGTGCAGGGGGTTACAGCAATTTGAAGAGAAGCTGAAAGGAAAGACTTGGTTACTTTTTCTGTTTATGGGCATTGTTACATACATTCATAGTTACATATTTCTTAAATGCTTTATCTTCTAAGTGTATTTTATTATGTATCTATAGTTTAGGTCTGAAGTTGGCAAACTTTTTCAGTAAAGGACCAAAAAGTAATTACTTTTGGTTTTGTAAGCTACAGGCAGATTGTGGCATATTCTTTGTTTTTTGTTTCATTTTTTTATAATGTTTTTTTTTTTTAATTTTTTTTTCAACGTTTTTTTTTAATTTTTATTTTTGGGACAGAGAGAGACAGAGCATGAACGGGGGAGGGGCAGAGAGAGAGGGAGACACAGAATCGGAAACAGGCTCCAGGCTCCGAGCCATCAGCCCAGAGCCTGACGTGGGGCTTGAACTCACGGACCGCGAGATCGTGACCTGGCTGAAGTCGGACGCTTAACCGACTGCGCCACCCAGGCGCCCCTATAATGTTTTAAAAATGTAAAAAATATTCTTAGCTCAGGCCAAACAAAAACAGGCCTCTGGCCTAGTTTGTCAACACTTGGTTTAGACTCTTTTGACCTTAGCTGTAAATCTGAAATCGTCATTAAAGTTTGCTTTAACCCCTAATGATATGCACCATTGAAACAATAGTTACAGATTCCAAGTTTTATTAATTTTGACCATTGTCCCTGTGTCATTGCAAATTTGCCCCTACTAAATTTGCATTAATGTTGGATATATTGAAGGTAAATTTTAAATTTCAAAGGGAAAAGACCATTACTTTGTATATAAGCTTAATTATCTCTTTTTTTTTTTTTTGAGTTGATGTAGTTTGAATTTTGCACTGAAAAAGTACAGTAAATAGTCACTACTATTAATGTGAGGACTTTACATAATCTCTGTGCTGTCTTTTATTATAAAAATTTTTTTTAATGTTTTTTTTTGTTTGTTTGTTTGTTTGTTTGTTTTTTCTTTTATTTTTGGGACAGAGAGAGACAGAGCATGAACGGGGGAGGGTCAGAGAGAGAGGGAGACACAGAATCGGAAACAGGCTCCAGGCTCCGAGCCATCAGCCCAGAGCCTGACGCGGGGCTCGAACTCACGGACCGCGAGATCGTGACCTGGCTGAAGTCGGACGCTTAACCGACTGCGCCACCCAGGCGCCCCTAATGTTTATTTTTAAGACAGAGAGAAACAGAGCATGAATGGGGGAGGGGCAGAGAGAGAGGGAGACACAGAATCCAAAGCAACTCCAGGCTCTGAGCTGTCAGCACAGAGGCTGACGCAGAGCTCCAACTCACCAGACTGCGAGATCATGACCTTAGCCGGAGTCGGAAGCTCAACTGACTGAGCCACCCAGGTGCCCCAGTGCTATCTTTTATTATAAATAAAATACTCACGTAACAGAGTCCCAGGCCTTAAAGATTTTCTCACTTTTAGTAACTTCTTAATAATGAGTACTCAGAAGTCAAGCACTCTGTTATCAAGAACTGTTATCAACCCAGAAGTCAACAAAAATTGGAGACTGATCACTGATTAAAAGAACTAATGCAGCCGAAGGCCTGAATAAATTGGAATGAAGGAATAATTATACAAGTAGTGATAATTATAAAAGTTGATCCTCACACTGTAACTAAAAAATAAAGAAAAAAATTTAAATGGCAGATTTCCCCAATGGAATCCATATCATATAGTCATTAAAAATGATGGGGCACCTGGGTGGCTCAGTCGATTAAGCATCCAACTTCGGCTCAGGTCATGATCTCATGGTCCGTGAGTTCAAGCCCTGCGTCGGGCTCTGTGCTGACGGCTCAGAGCCTGGAGCCTGTTTCTGATTCTGTGTCTCCCTCTCTCTCTGACCCTCCCCTGTTCATGCTCTGTCTCTCTCTGTCTCAAAAATAAATAAACGTTAAAAAAAATTTTTTTTAAATGTTAAATACTTTAATCACAGGACAAAAAATGTTAAATACTTTAATCACAAGACAATATCCATAGTGTGTTAAAGGAAAAAAGTCTGACTACAAAATAAATGCAGTGTCTCTATCAAATATATATGCACACAGAAAATAGAATTGGAATAATATATAGCAACATGTTAAACTGTAGTAAACTATGAGTAAAGAAGTTAATTTTTTTCAGTGTATTATTATGCAATTTATTTTTTTCAGAAATTAGCAATATGTGTTACTTATGTAATGAAATTTCAGTTACGATAAGTAAAAGTCTAAAGAGAATCTGAAAATAAAGATAATGTGAAGAGAAAAAATAAGGCAAAAGAGAGAGACAGTGAATATCAGTGTTAAGAGAGGTAGAAATGACTAGAAGGGAGATGAGAGGGGAGCAAGATATGAAGGTAAAGAGCTTAAGACTTTGATTTAGAAAGCATGGATTTGGAAGCCAGTTTTATTATCACTTACCAAACCTTAGGAATATTCTGAGCTACCATGAGGTCCAAAATTAAAATGGAATTAGGAGTAAGAAAACATTTGTAAACTTCAAATTTTCTACAAAGATAATTTCTTGCCAGAAGCAAATGAAGAAAGATGAACACAAACCCTATAGAAATCTTGAATGTTAGGATAAGCTAAACCTACTTATTTCATTGCTACTTGGGGGGGGGGGGGGCTGAATATATCAAACAAAGGCAAAATCAATTAAGTACTCAATTATCATTAATGATTTATGGTTTCATAAAGCATACTATAACAGAGAACCTAAATTCTTAATTCATAATTAAACTCTCTGGGCAGAACAATGGATAAGCAGAGACTTAAAGATTTTAAAGTAATTTACAGATTTATCAAAGTAGTCGTTAATATATATATATGTATGTGTATATATATACATATACTATACATATATATACATATGTATATGTGTGTGTGTGTGTGTGTGTATATATATATATATATATATATATATATATATATATATAGTGGGACAGCATTATGTAAAATGAAGACAGACTGATCTGGTGGTACCAAATTTTGGCCAATCCTGAATTACTTTTTTTTTTCACCACTCTACCTGGAGTAGTACCTAAGCTGGATGCTAAATAAATGATATTTGAATAAGATGGTGAATGTTACATAAATTTGAAATTTATTCTGGAGACAGAAAGCAATGTTTTCAAGGGTGGAAGTGGTGTATTAAAAAATAAAGCAAAATAACCAGTAGCAGAGGGTTAGTTGGATGGAGCAAGGCAAGGGTGTAGGCAAGGAAGTCAATTTGAAGCACTAATCCAAAAGGGGCAAATAAATCTCATCAAATGTTACAGTCTAATGAGTTGACAGTATCTGCCTGTGCAATGTGTTGAAAAAGTTAAATCAAATTTCAGTAGGAAGGAGTGTATTGATCTATCCAGGACTCAGAGTCAGACTCTAGATAGTAAAGTATAGTAGAAGCAGTGAGAATTGAAAAAATGGATCTGAAATGTATTGGTAACACGGTTGACTGAATTGATGACACTCTTAGATTTGGAGGATACAGGAGCCAAAAATTAACAAAGTTTGTAACACTGGTGAGTTTCTCTAGAGCTTCTACTTTTTTTACTTAGGAAAGGAGGCCTTTTTTATGTACTTCTAGCTCTATCTCATTGACCACCCTTAGATTCATGGGAAGCTGAGAAATTGAGTATTTCATTTCCTCGTCTTAAAAGTAGAGGAAAATAATAGGGATTGTAGTGGGAATAGATATGACTGAGCCAGTCAATAATATCTGTTATATTCTATAAGCCCCCATTCTGTCTGATGAACCACAAGGCATTCTATGCCCCTGGGAACTGGTATTAGTTCAGAACCAGTGTCCAATCAATTCTGAAAAGCATATTTTTCCCCCAGTGTGAAGTTACCTTGATAAGTACCCAGAGATCCCTTTCATAGTGATATTTTCATAGTGATATTACTGCAGAATCCTTAGTGGTTCCTTCCCTTATTTCAAGTGGTCATGGGAACTAGGTGAGAAATTGTGATTCCCTTATTTAGAGTTTTTTTTTTTTTTAATACAAAACAACTAAGATCTTAGTATTTTACTCATCTATTTCGATCCCATGATCAATTAGATATTACTAAGTATTGTTGCTCCTGGCTGGCTCAGTGGGTTAAGCATCTGACTTTGGCTTAGGTCATGATCTAACGGTTTGGTTCATGAATTCAAGCCCCAAATCTGCTGTCAGCACAGAGCCCACTGGTATCTTCTGTCTCCCTGGCTCTCTACCCTTTCCCTGCTTGTGTGCGCATGCACACTCTCTCAAAAATAAATAAATGTTAAAAAAAAAAACAACTTTGGGGCACCTGGGTGGCTCAGTTAGTTAAGTGTCTGACTCCAGCTCAGGTCATAATCTCATGGTTCGTGGGTTCAAGCCACACATCAGGCTCTGCACTGGTGGCTTGGACCCTGCTTGGGGATTCTCTCTCCCTCTCTCTGTTCCTCCCCCACTCACATTCGCTTTCTCTTAAAATAGATAAACTTAAAAAAAAAAAAAAAGATATTGCTAAGTATCCCTGCTGGTCAGACCATTTAATCACCACAAGATCCTGCTCCCTATTATCCTTATTATGCTTCTTTGCCTCTAATAATTGAGTTCTCTGCCATCTAGGAATCTTTGTATCACCATAGAAATCACTGCACCTATATCAACAGAAGACCCTACTATAGCACCCCCAGCCACAGAGAACAACTACCACACAATCTTCCTTGACTTACAATGGGGTTATGTCCCAATAAACCCATTGTAAGTTGAAAATGTTGTAAGCTGAAAATGCATCTAACACACCTATCAAACATCATAGCTTAGCATAGTCTACCTTAAACGTGCTCAGAACTGGGGCGCCTGGGTAGCTCAGTTGGTTGAGCATCCGACTTCAGCTCAGGTCATGATCTCACAGTCCATGAGTTTGGCCCTGTGTCGGGCTCTGTGCTGACAGCTCAGAGCCTGGATCCTGCTTCGAATTCTGGGTCTTCCTCTCTCTCTGCCCCTCCCCCCACTTGTGCTCTGTCTCTCTCTCTCTCTCTCTGTCAAAAATAAACATTAGAAAAAAATTTTTTTAATAAAAAAAACATGCTCAAGCACTCTCAACAATAGCCAAATTGTGGAAAAAGCCTAAATGTCCATCAACTGATGAATGGATAAGGAAATTGTGGTTTATATACACAATGGAGTACTACATGGCTAGTAAGAATGAAATATGGCCCTTTGTAGCAACATGGATGGAACTGGAGAGTGTGATGCTAAGTGAAATAAGCCATACAGAGAAAGGCAGATATCATATGTTTTCACTCTTATGTGGATCCTGAGAAACTTAACAGAAACCCATGGGGGAGGGGAAGGAAAAAAAAAAAGAGGTTAGAGTGGGAGAGAGCCAAAGCATAAGAGACTCTTAAAAACTGAGTGCAAACTGAGGGTTGATGGGGGATGGGGGGGGTGATGGGCATTGAAGAGGGTATCTTTTGGGATGAGCACTGGGTGTTGTATGGAAACCAATTTGACAATAAATTTCATATATTAAAAAAATAATTAAAAAATTTTTTCTACTAAAAAAAACGTGCTCACAACACAATGGCCTATAGTTGGACAAAATCATGTAACACAAAGCCTATTATATAATTAACTGTTGAATATCTCATGTAATTTATTGAATACTGTACTGAAAGTGAATAACAACGGTTGTATGTGTACAGAATGGTTTTAAGTGTTTTAATGTTTTTTAAAATTGTTTTAATGTTTTATTTTTGAGAGAGAGAGAGAGAGAGAGAGAGACTGAGAGGGAGAGAATGAGTAGGCTAGGGGCAGAGAGAGAGGGAGACAGGATCCGAAACAGGCTCTAGGCTCTGAGCTGTCGGAGCTGGATGCGGCGCTTGAACTTGTGAACTGTGAGATCATGACATGAGCCAAAGTCATACACTTAACCGACTGAGCCACCCAGGTGCCCCAAGTGTTTTAATGGTTTTAAGGGTATGTTTACCCTCGTGATTGAGTGGCTGACTATGTGCTTAATCACTCTTGCACCATCTTGAAGTTGAAAAATCATTAACTTGAACCATGTAAGTTGGAGACTGTAGTACTTTTCAAAGATGCTGACTCTCCCCTCTCCTGTGTATTTCTTAAATCTTGGTGAAGGGAGTGTACCTGGCACTCTTAGGGATATATGGTTACAGGTAAGTGGAAATTTGTTGATGAATAGTTCATGCCAACACTCTTACAAAACAAACTACTAGAACCATTGAATTTATATATACATATATGTGTATATGTCAATATGTAATATTATAAATATATATAATACATATTACATATATCTAATCTCATCTAAAACTATTTTCTTCTTCGTCTAGCACTCAATGAAATTTCTCATGTATTCTCCATACTTTTGTCAAGGTAAATTTGTAAACTTTCAACTGTCTTGCTATTTAAGTCTTGCTATACAAGTTTGACGTTATAACTGGCCCCCAGAATATGCTGGAATCTGATTCTAAGTTGAGGGAAAATGTAAGTATTGGGAGTAGAGAATAAGAAAAACTGGCCTCTTCATGCAAGATGTGGCCTCCACAGATTTGGTGAAGTCTATATAGATTTCCAAATAAGGCAGGAATGATCTCTTCAGACCAGTGAGAAGGGGTTGCTTTTGTTTGATGAATGAGGCTCAAACACTGAGAGGTTATGAGTTAAAGATACTTCAAATTATTTGAATTCTACCATGTGCCCATTTCATTTCTTTGGTTCTGCTCTTTCCTGAACAATGCCTTAATCTTCACAGAAGAGTTCTGACAAGGCTATGAATTCAACTGACATTGTAATTTGGCAATCTGTGGGCTCAGACTTTGAGTGTATTTGGCTCTTTTAGGCCCATGGCTGCAAAGAATAAATTCTTTTGTTACTATCAGAGGAAGTCCTTGATTTTTGGTTCCTACTTTAAGCTAAGAATTTAGAAATCTGATCTTATCACTGTCTTTAAGCTGTCCAGTGTTAGTATAAATAACCACCCCACCCTTCACTTTCTGCCAAAAGTTTTGCCTTCCATGGGCACGTCATTCTAGATGGCTGCAGTTTTATGCCATATGTGTACTGTATGCGTTGAGAATCCCAAGCAGGCTCCACAAAGTCAGTGTGGAGCCCAATGTGGGGCTTGAATTCATGAACCGTGAGATCACGACCTGAACAGAAATGAAGGGTTGGATGCTTAATCAACTGAGCCACCCAGGAGCCCCTGTAGATGCCTAATTCAAACAGAAGAGAGTTCATAAAAAGCATCTGGTATTATAGTTTTTTATGAGGCTGGGTAGCTAGTAAGAATGTCCAAATTGCATTACACAGCTGGTCTGGGGAAAACACTACTGCCAGTATTATAGAGGAGAGGTACCACATCACCCACTGATACCACACACTCCCACACTGAATCCTGGCCTTAAGAGTCATGTGTGCATATCTGTGTGTGTGTGTGTGTGTGTGTGTGTGTGTGTGCGCGCGCGCGCGCGCGCCTGCATGTATGTAGGGGGACTAGGAAAGTAAGTGTCTGGTAGTTTTGGCTCCTACAGTGGAATGTAGGCTCTCTGCTTCAGAGAGAGGTGATGTCCCAAACAGAGCGAGGATTTTGTATGCTAAAACAAAAAATGTCCACTGCATGAGTCACTGACATATGGAAGGTAATGTAATCAATTAGGAGAAAACACATTGCATTTAAATTTCACATTTATGTGAGGTTTCGTGTTAGTCTGGGTCTTCCAAAAAGCAGATGCCATAATGGCAAGAGATTTATCGGGGAAAAAAAACCAGTGGAGATTTTAAAGCAGGAGAGTGAGAGCAAGAGCACTGACTGGTTGGAAAGGTAAGAAGTAGAAAACTAGATAATGAATGTATGTATGTGATATGAATGAATGTACAGTGAATAAAGAATAAGTAGATAGATTTTTACAAAATGGCTATTGGAGGGGAATGCTATCTCAGAGCTAATCTTATTTACTGATGAAGAATTTGTAATAAGTTTAGGAAAGATTGGAAGAACCAGAAAAGGAGTGACGGCTTGGCACTCAGAAACACTGAATGACAGTGCTGGGGCAAATTCTGCCAGTCTTTCCAATATATTACTCCCTTAACTGTTCCTTCCCATAGTCAACATCTAAAGTTGCTGGTTAAAACCAGTAAAAAGTGTAGCTGCACTGAGAATCCAAAAGTTAGCTTGAATATTAAAAGTGCCAATGGAAAGGGAAAGGGAAAGTTGCAACACAGTTTTATGAAAGTGAAAGGTAGACATAAGAAGACTGATTTTTTAAAGTTTATTTTTGTATTTAAGTAATCTGTATCCCTAATGGGGGGCTTGAATTCAGCACCCGGAGACAGAGTCCCATGCTCCTCTGACTGAGACAGCCAGGTGCCACTGCTTTTCATATTTGGAAGCAAAGTTAGTATCAAGGGGATTTACGATTAACAGGGTTGTGCACAGGAAATGCCATCTTGCAAAGAAATATTTCTGGAATCAGATTCCAAAGGAGGAACTTGCAGTGCAATTATGGTACTGCTGAACCTTGAACAAGAGATTGCATGGTAGGTGGTGTGTGAACTCAGGAACCTTGTAACAGAAACAGGATAGAGGCCGGATTGAAAGAAAAATAAAAAAAAAACCACCATTTTTTAAAGTGAGGATGGGAGTGTAATTCAAGAGGACTGCTAAGATTGTCAAGGCAAGAAGCCTTCATATTCGTCCAGAGGATAATCTTACACATCCTTTTAATGATCAGTTCCTCAAGCCCCTAACTTGTTTCCACCAGTTTCCTCTTTTTTTTTTTTTTTTTCTGTTTCCTCGTGAGGAGACCTGAGAGGACCCTGAATCCGTATCATCCTGAAGTATGGAGATTTAAGACTGAATTTCTGTTGATGTCTAGGGAGAGTGGTAAATTGTTGGGAAAAATCTTATACTTGTCCCAAAAGACAACATTTTTCTACAATATTTTTCTTTCCGGGGTGGGGTGGGGCGGTATCTGTGCTTAAGATCAAGAATTTAAAAGACCCTACACACCGTCTTCTAGCTTAGAAAGTCTCCACAGAGGGAAGAAAACAGCAGGAGCAGCTGCCCGGTCTTCGGTGACGGCGGGGCGTACACCAGGCGGAGACCGGGCGGGGCCGGGGCCCTAGGATCCCGCTGAGGGCGAGGCCTGCGCGCAGCACAATCACGTGACTCCTTCGCCCCTTGGGACACCGACGCATGCGCGCCGCGCTCTCGACGAGGCGGCTTTGGTGTTGGTGGCGGCTGCCGCGGTGGCTGTGGGACGGAGACGGTGGAAGTGCCATCCTCGGCTCGGTTGGCCCAGACTGCGGCTCATGGCCTTGAGTGGCATCCGTCATCAGGTCAGCTGGGGCGGGCGTCTTGGAATTGGCCTGGGGGGTGGGGTTGGTGATTCGAGGGACTGGAAGGGGCCTGCCTTGTTTCAGGCCGCACTGGGGTTGCGGCCTCCCTCTCCCGCCGTGTTTGAGGCCAGGCTTGGCCTGGCCTCGGCTCCCAGCTGTCCATTCCTTTCTCCTTCCCACCTGTTGGGTGGAGCAGTGGAAGGTTTCTTTTCTTAGTTAGACCAAACGCTTCTCTGACGAGTGCTTACGGAGCGCGGGGAAATGTGGGCCTCCACCTTGATATAGGAAGCGTTTTGGGGGTGAGTCTGAAGCCCTTGCTTCCTCAAGAGATGCAAACCAGTGTGCCGGGACAACCGGGAATGGAAGGGACTCAGTAGTAGCCGCTAGAGAATTGGGAGAATTCAAATTCTGTTAATTAAAGCTTGTAGGCGCCTTGTAGGGGCGCGCGCTGCGTGTTCTGACTACACTAGTCACACTTTTAGGACCCTGAGTCACAGCACCTCAAATACCGGCCAGAGGTTTTGGCGGCACAGGATAGAAGCAGGAAAAGCAGCCATTGAAGATCTTAATAGGATCTCTTAAAGAAATCTATTTAAAAATAATGTTTACCTTTTGTAGGCAGAGACCAACAGTGTGTTTTTCTCGCTTTGAAATTTAGTAAGTAGTACTGCTCTTTTTATCGATGATATTATAATACCATATTATTTTATGCCTATTTTTTAGTTTGGTGTTCATGTTGACTTCTCTTTAAGGACTTCTTGTTATTTGGCAACTGATCCAATCTGTTCAGAAATACTTTAAACTTTTTTACAGCTGGAAAGGTTGAAGCTTACAGGGAAGCATGAAGCTCGTGTTGGAACTTAAGTGTTTTGTATGAAGCTCGTGTTGGAACTTAAGTGTTTTGTCTCTCTGGGAGCTTAAGTGGATTGAAAAAAAACAAACAACTGTCAGGTACCCCCCCTCCTTCCTCCCATTTATAACCTCATTCTAGAGTTGCAAAAGTTGGAACTTTCCACTGTTCAGCTTCTGGTAGGGATAAAGTGAACTAAAGGACTTCTAAAGAATACAGTTCTTAGACTCTGAACTCTGGAATAATTAGGTGTTGACCAAAGATGGCTAATTAGTAGATGGTATGAGATATTTGACATGAGAATTGAAAAGCAGAATTTTTTTTTTTTTTTTTTTTTTAGTGTCAGAGTATTTGGTAATATTTTTACTTGCTTACCTATAGTTGAGTAAGAAAAAGAATTTTATAAATCAAATGATAAAAGTGTGTGTGTGTGTGTGCACACGCCCGTGTTTTAATGATAAAGAACAGGGATACCTGGCTGGCTCAGTCAGTAGAGCATGGGACTATTGATGTCAGGGTTACGAGTTCGAGCTCCATGTTGGGTGTGGAGATTACTTAAAAATAAAATCTTAAAAACTAAATAAATAGAACAGAACCTTCTGTGGTATGTTAGTAAGTAATTCCACATAGAACATAGGATTTTCTGTGTATGCGGAAAAATAGTCAAAGGAGATAGGAAGTAGTAGTAGTTCCAGTCAAATGGTGATTTTTTTTTTCAAAGACCTGAAGATGACGCAGACATTTATGTAAATATGTGTATATAAAGTTGAGTTTTTGGAACATACTAAGTGTTTAATATGTGGAAACTTAAAAAAGGTCTATCTGTGAAAATTCTGTTTAGCCTCTGAAAGTCGTTGCCAAAACCAGTGGTTAGTCTCTTTTCTTAACAGCATTTGTTTTCAAATTGGCTTATCTGTGTTTGAGGAACAGAGTATCTGATTGTAAAGCTAGTTGATTTGCAGTACGCAAACTACTGACTTTTTAGTCCTTAGATTTTTTTTGTGTGTTGCTCTGTTTATGAAAAGAATAATAAACAGTATGATCTTGAGTGCCTATAGAGTTAAAAGAGAAGATATTAAATTAGACTTCCCATTCTTAGTTAAGTATGGGTTAAGTGATCCGCCAAAAAGACCTTTTAAATTTTAAGATGGCATGCTGAATTGTTAGTGAAATGTTTAATGTATGTTATAACTGAACTAAAAGTTCAATGTATGATAAAGAACTGTATTTATTTAATGTACTACACTGTCAGTTTATAATTTATCATGTTTTCTTTCGTGCTTATGAACTTTAGGTCTATCTAATAAGATTTTGTAAGAAAGTGCAATGTAGTAAAAAGGCATTGATTGGTTTGGTGAGTTGAGAAAAGGAGGAAAGTTTTGTTAGGCTCAGAAAACAGGGTGAGCCAAGGCTCAGACATGAAAAATATATTGGGCTTTGTAAATGGCAATGAGGAGGAATACTGTAGGATTCGTATGTTTGAAAAGTTATGTCACTCACTTTTTCAACAGACATTTAATGTGCTGTTACATACCAGACACTGTTTTAGGTTCTAGGAACTCAGTACTGAACAAAACCAAGATCTCTGTTCTGCTGAATTTAACATTACAGTAATATTAATTTATCCGTAGCCTTAGTGTAGCAGTGTTTTTCAATTTTTTGTGACTGAGACCTGTAATAATTTGTACATGTAATAGTGAATCCCAAAAAACAGTAGTTGCATTCTGTGTTTAGACAATAGGCCCTCAATATGTGCCTGAACTCTGATACTTTGTTTTCAATTCTATATTTTTCTATTAAAAAACAAACGAGAAGCTGATTCATGAGAAGCTGATTTGAAAAGCTGATTTGAAGCGGTCTAAAGTTTGATAAACATTACTTAAGAGGGGAGATAAAATAGGAGCACCTGGCTAGTTCAGTGAGTAAAGCATGCAACTCTTGATCTCCGGGTTGTGAGTTTGAGCCCCATGTTGGGTGTAGTGATTGCTTAAATAAACAAACTTTGGGGTGCCTGGGTGGCTCAGTTGGTTAAGCATCCAACTTTAGCTCAGGTCATGATCTCACGGTTTGGTTCGTGAGTTCTAGCCCTGTGTCGGGCTTTGTGCTGATAGCTCAGAGACTGGAGCCTGCTGAGAGAGGGAGACACAGAATCCGAAGCAGGCTCCAGTCTCTGAGCTGTCAGCACAGATCCTGATGTGGGGCCCGAACTCACAAACTGCGAGATCATGACCTGAGCCGAAGTCAGACGCTTAACCAACTGAGCCACCCAGGTACCCCTAAAATTTTTTTCTATTTTATTTTTCATTTGCAAAAAATAACAAGCTGGTCTGAAGCAGTCTACAGTTTGAAAAATGTTGGTCTATTGAGGGAGATAATGATTACTTAAACTATAGCAATACTACTGTGAGTAAAAAGAAGGGGATGGTTAATTCTTATGTTAGGGTATACCAAATAAGTAAATTATTTACCATGTTATAGTGTAATACTATGAATAAAAGAAAAAAAAATAGGGGCACCTGGGCAGCTCGGTAGGTTCAGGTCACGATCTTGTGGTTTGTGAGTTCAAGCCCCATATCAGGCTCTCTGCTGTCAGCCTGTCAATGCAGAGAGTACTTCAGATCCTCTGTCCCCCCCCTCCTGCTTGCACTGTCTCAAAAATAAATAAATATTAAAAAAAAAGATTGAGGAAGGTAAAGGGAATCATGTGTGCTGGGGATGGGAGCAAGTTACAATTTTAAATAGGGTTGTCCAGGTAGGTCTTATTGAGAAAGTGACCTAAGGAAGTTATCCATATGAGTATCTGGGAGAAGATAATGCTGGTAGAGGAAACAGCCACCTAAAAGGCTCTAAGGCTGGAGGATGTGGTCTGTTTCAGAGAAAACAAGATGTCATTTTGACTGGGGCTGAGTGAGGCCAAGGGTAGGAGAAGATGAGGTCAAAAGGACAGTGAGTCATTGCAAGGGCAGTGACTTTTACTCTGTGAGAGCAGTGGAGTGACATGGTCTTATTTATGTTTTAAAAAGAGTACTATCTGCTGTATTGAGAATGGACTGGGGATTGGGAGCTGATGGAATGCAGCAAAAGGGAAGAAGCGGGAGACCTGTAGAAGGTTATGGAAGACTGTCATAGTATTGTAGATGAGAGATGAGTGGTTTGAATGAAAATTATAAGAAGTGTGATGCTGAATATAAAAGATTCCGTAAAAAATTGGTTGGGTGTGAGGGAAAGAAGAGTCAAGCAAGGACGAGTCCCCGAGATTTTTGGCCTGAGCAACTGAAAGGAGGGATTTTCTGTCAGATGGAGAAGGAAATGGATAGAGCAGGTTTTGGGGGAGAGATCAGAAGTTCTTTTAAGGACATTTTATAATTTGAAATGACTGGATGGGAATTTGGGAGTTGGCACATAATTAGTATTTAAAACCATGTGAGATTGGGGAGTTAATGGAGGTAGGAGTAGATGACCAAGGATTGAGTCCCGGGGCACTCTAAAAGATCACATAGAGGGGTGCCTGGGTGGCTCAGTCGGTCGAGTGTCCGACTTTGGCTAAGGTCATGATCTCGTGTTTCGTGACTGTGAGCCCCGCATTGAGCTGTGGGCAGACAGCTTGGAGCCTGGAGCCTGCTTCGGATTCTGTGTCTCCCTCTCTCTCTGCCCCTCCCCTGCTTGCACTCTGTCTCTCTCTCAAAAAAAAAAAAAAAAAAAAAAAAAAAAATCACATAGAAGAGGAATACCCAATTTGCCTCAGGAGACTGGCACTCAGGTGAGAGAGTGATAGATAGTGAGGTAGGAAGAAGAGATGATGTGACTTGGAAGCCAAGTGAGAAAATATATCAGATGGGAGAGAACATTATCAGCCCAAGGAGAGTGTTGGTTGAGAAAAAGAGCTGAGGACAACATCTTGGGAGCTACCAATTCTTTTTTTTTTATTTTTTTTATTTTTTTAAATGTTTATTTATTTTTGAGACAATGTGAGAGACAGAGTGCAAGCAGTGGAGGGGCGGACAGAGAGAGACACAGGATCCGAAGCAGGCTCCAGGCTCTGAGCTGTCAGCACGGAGCCCGATGTGGGGCTCGAACTCACGAACTGTGAGATCATGACCTGAGCCAATGTTGGATGCTTAACCGATGTTGGACGCTTAACCGACTGAGCACTCAGGCGCCCCGGGTGCTACCAATTCTGATAGACTGTGAGAAGAAAAAATTTCTTCCAAATGGTAAGGGAGCAATCCAAGAAGGTAGGAGGAAAGCTAGGTAAATGCGATATGTCAGAAAAGGCAAGGAAAGAGAACCTTTCAAGTAGAAAGTCCTCATTCCTGTTGGATGCTGTGAAGAGTGAATCAGAGAAAAACAAAACAAAAAAAAAAACAAGAGTAGATCAGAAAGATGAATTAGGAAGCATTCAAATGGATTTATACACAAGAAGATTGTGACCTTGGCAAATTTCAGAGTGGTAAGGAAACCAAATTACCAAGTGAATGGAGGTTACAGAAGTAGAGATAACAAGCTTAGACAACTTAGTTGACTTTGTCCTTAGAATAAAATCCAAATTTTAACATAGCTTATGCTTGATTACCCTTTGCTTTTTTTTTTTTTTTTTTTTTTTTTTTTAGGTTTATTTAATTATTTTGAGAAGGAGAGGCAGAGAGAGAGGGAGAGAGAGAGAGAGAATATCCAAACAGTCACAGAGCCTGACATGGGGCTCGATCTCAGGAACCATGACATAATGACCTAAGCTGAAAGCAAGAGTCAGATGTCCCACAGACTGAAACACACCCAGGTGCCCCTACCCTTTGCTTGTTTTTAAGTTAAGCTACATTGTAGTATATATGTTATAAATTATTATATAAAAGAAGAAAAACATTTACACATGTTGAATGCTAGTGGAATAGATTTAGTACACTGAGAGAAACTGATGAAGAGTAAAGATAATTTAAGAAGCAACATTCTTGAGAAGATGGGTGGGAGAAATGATCAGATCATGAGTTGTTCAGGGTATGACCTTTGGTAGGAGCAGAGATACTTAATCAGTTATGACCAAGGCAAGGAGGAGGACCAGTAATGATGGATTTCAGCCATTATAGGAGTGCTATAAAACAAATACTTTGAGAGGGGAAAAGAGGCAAGATTATAAATGAGGTGAGGGGGTTGGGAGGTTGGTATCATAATATATTTCTTGGAGGTGTAAAGAATTTTAAGAAGGAAATGGAGGATTAATGGAGATCTAATAGGATAAAGACTGACCACTGGTTGTGGCAAATAGCTCACTATGAGAAATTAGTATTTTTATTGGAGTGATATGGGCTGGACTGCATAGTGTACTAACAGATGGTTAAATTATTTCTAACTATAGAAATGTCACTTATTTTTAGGTATCTCTTTTATTGACTTTGTTAGTCTAAAACTTACAGGATTTATCATTATTTCTTTAAGAGAAAATTCTACAAGTGTTAGTGTTAGGTTAAAATATGCTTAATTTTAAGGTTTATGCTATATGTTGGCATATTGAAATTTTAGAATATAATCCCAAAGAAATAGGTATTCAAAAATAAGTATTTACATGAGATTCACTGTGACATACTTAGTAAGTATTAGGAAGGACTCAAACCAGATTGAGGGATATTTAAGCAAATATGGACATAGGGTCCTTCTTGCTTAGCGGTCTTCTCTGAACATGCTAAATAAACACTTGTCTCAGAACGTGGCTCTTTCTGCTGCCTGGAATTTTCTTGCGTTGCATATCTGTATAATTGACTTTCCTACTACCTCATCTTCTCCTTTGTTTTGTTCTTAGTACTTAATGCCATGTACATACTGTAAACTTACTTTTTTTTTTTTTAAAGAGATGTCTGTATTATTCAACTAAGATGTCAGCTCCTTGTAAGGACTTTGTTTTGTTCAGTTAAATTTCCAGTACTAGAACAGTAGTATCTGACACACAGATGTTGCTTACTAAATTTTGAATGAATATTATTACACAGGGAAGTGATACTGGTTAGAAATTTTTTAAAAGTCCTAAATGGAAGGGATTCAGCATAATTTGTACACCTAATTTCAGTAAAATAAAAAAATAACATAAAAAAAGAAATAAAATTGTGTAAACCCTAAAGGACAAAGAACAGAAGAGCAAATCAGCATGAGAATTAACATCTTGGAAGAAACAGATGGACAGGATTTAACTGATGAGCTTAGGTTTTCATTTTTCTGCATTTAGTTCTGTACTTGCACAAAGGGAAGTTAATAAAAAAAAGTAAGATGGATCCTCCCACAAAATTCCAGAGAGGCTCAGGAATTCCGGGTACCAAGCGCCTCTGAAGATGAGAGTGCTGAATGGAGCTAAAAATTCGAGGGTTGGCTGAAAGTCTGGAGTAGGTTAGACCATAGATTTTCCTTCTCCATGTAGTATAGACAGCAAAAAAACTGAATGCTAATTATTTGAAGAGGGTGGAACCAGAGAAGTGTTGACACAGGTGGTGGGAGGTGGGGCAAGGGTAAAGGGTCTTGATGCAAATGGGAAATGAATGAAAGCTTACATACTGAATGGTGACATCACTAGCCCTGTTTATTTTCTTTGCTCCCAGAATGCGTGTTGCCTTCTTTATAGATTTTTAAGTTGAAACATTCTTCTTTGGGAAAACTTAACACAAGGGAAGTGATGTAAAGCACTGACATTTAGTGAGCTCCCCCTCAATAGAATGCCATCCTGTGTGGAGCCTCACCAGTTTCCAAACTTGTATCTAGCTTCTGATTTTTTGTGATGCCTCACACTCCTTCAACAGCAGTTTGAAGACCACTCCACTTGGGAGAACAAAGCAAATATTCAAAAGACACTCAGAAGAGATAGTGCTGAGAACAGAAGAAAATTTAAAAGTGACATAGAGAGAGAGAGCAGGAGATACTGCACTAGTGAAACAAGAATAGGAAACTACAAAATAGATTATTCAGAGAATTAAAAAAGGGAATTAAAATAAAAATCTAGTAAAAGTGATCTGAGGAGAATGGGGATGGGGATGAGGTAAATGAAGGAAAAGGTAAGTAGAGAATCAGTCCAGGAGGTCTAACACCTGAGTAATGTGAGTTCAAAAAAAAGATAAAAGATAAAACCAAGTGGAGAAAATATCACTGAAATGATACATGTGGAACATAAGAATTGAATGATGTAAATATCTAGATTAAAGTAGGCCTCCGAAATAAATGCCAGCAGAATAAGTAGAAAAGAGTCACCTTGAGGCACATATCATTCTGGAATTTCGGAACACCTGGGATGAAGAGAGATGTTAAACACTGCCTTGGAGAAAAAACCAGGTCTCATATAGAGGAATTTTCTCAATAGGAGTACACTATGCTAGGAAACAATGGAAAGATTCCTTCAAAACTCCTTTTTTTTAATGTTTATTTTTGAGGTGGGAGGAGGGAGGGAGGGAGAGAGAGAGAATGTGATCAGGAGAGGGGCAGAGAGAGACTGAGACACGGAATCCAAAGCAGGTTCCAGGCTCTGAGCTGTCAGCGCAGAACCTGATGCAAGGCTCAGACTCACAAACTGAGATCATGACCTGAGCCAAAGTCGGATGCTCAACCAACTGTGCCACCCAGACAGGCGCCCCCTTATCTATCTATCTATCTATCTATCTATCTATCTGTCTAATCTTTATGCCCAGCATGGGGCTCAAACTCACGACCCCAACATCAAGAGTTGCCTCTTCTGACTGAGCCAGCCAAGCACCCCCCTTCAAAACTCTTTAAGAAACAATTATTTTCATTCTAGAATTTTATATTTAGACAATCTATCATTCAATTGTGAGAATTTTAGAATTGAAAAGTCTTAATTTTTTTACACCACATACCCTTTTTGAGAAAGTTATAGAAATAATTCTCTAAAAGAGGGAATAAGTCAAGAAAGAAAAAGGCTGTTATAAATGAGAAATAAGTGAAAGGAATTCCTTGGATCAAAATGAACAGACAAAACCTAGACCAGACAAGCTATTCTAGATTGCTGCAGATTAGATAGTTTTGGAAAGGATGTCTCCTGAAGGGAAAATGGACTTGATACTATAAGTATCAGGTGTTTTGTTTTGTTTTGTTTTGTTTTGTTTTTTAAGTAAACTGTGCCACACATGGGGCTCAATCAGACTCATGACCCTGAGATCAAGAGTCGTATGCTCTACCAACTGAGCCAGCCGGGCATCCCAAATGTCATTTTTTTTTTTTGAAGGACTTTTATAAGGCCTCTACAGGAGTTTGGAGTCATTTTTCAAAGACAGCCAAACTTGAAAATAATAAGGAAAGATTTAAAAAGGTAGAAGCAAGGAAATGTAATTATAGTATATAAGGTAGCTTGAAAAAAATGTTTACAGAGGCATGCTAATGTAAACCTGAATGTTGATTTAACTCCAAACTGATAGAAATTAGAGCATATGAGAGGGAAATTGTGGAGGTATGTTTGGTACAATAGTTAAACCCTAATCTTCTGTAAGATGGTAAAAAATGTCTAAAATTGAAAAATCAAGAAATAAGATAGATCTCCAGATAAACTCTATGTTGACTACTAGTTTTAATGAAGTCAAAATCAACAGCTCTTTCCCTCCTAATACTTATGCAAAAAAATTTAAGTGCATTGTGAAGTTCTTTTTTCTTTTCTGTTATTTAAGAAAAATTTTTTGTATGTTTATTTTTGAAGGAGAGTCAGACAGAGAGTGAGCAGGGGAGGAGCAGAGAGAAAGGGAGACAATCCAAAGTGGGCTCCAGGCTTTGAGCTGTCAGCACAGAGTCCAACTCGGGGCTTGAAATTCACAAACCGTGAGATCATGACCTGAGCTGAAGTCGGAGGTTAGGAAGGAAGGTTAGGATGCTTAACCGGCTGAGCCATCCAGGTGCCCCTCCTTTGTTATTTTAAAGTATAACATCTTAGGTTTAGATAAAACTTTCTAAGGAACTTGTTTGCCGTGATACTTTTCATTTATGTGAATTTATAGACCTCCACATGCTTTTATCTCATCTGATCTTAACAGCCCTGTGCAAGTAGTATAAAGTGTTTTAGAAGTGAGGAAAGTAAGAATGACCTAGGATCACATGCTTATATTAAGGGAGAGAAGTAGGACTTACTCCCCCTACTCTGTTTATTCTGATATTTACCATTTTATATCTTCTTATGATGAAAGAAAGATCTGGAAATTCTAATTCCTACTAGTCTTTTGTACTTTGTATTTCCTAATTTAGTTATAATTAAACTGTTGTCTTACCTTTTATTTAAAATTGTGATAAAAACCACATAACATAAAATTTACCTTAACTATTCTTAAGTGTATAGTTAAGTAGTGTTAAATATATTCACATGGTTATAAGCAAATTACTAGAACTTTTCATCTTAATCTGAAACTACACTCATTAAACAACTCCCCTTTCTCCCTCACTCCATTCCCTGGTAACTGCATTCTACTTTCTGTTTCTATGAATTTGGTTTGTGACTGGCTTACTTCACTTAGCATAATGTCCTCAAGGTTCATCCATATAGAATATGAAAGGATTTCCTCCATTTTAAAGGCTGAATAATATTTCATTGTATCTACCACATATTATTTATCTGTCAATGGACATTTGGTTTGCTTCCTTCTTTTGGCTGTTGCATATAGTGCTGCTAATGAACATGGATGTGCATATAGCTCTTTGGGTCCCTGCTTTTAGTTGGATATATACCAAGTGGGATTCTTAGGTCATATATAGTAGTTTTGTTATTACTTTTCTCAGGAAACTCCATACTATTTTTTATAGCAGTTGCATCATTTTACAATTCCACTAACAGTGTATGAGGATTCCAGTTTCTCCTCATCTTTACCAACACTTGTTATTTTCTGTTTTTTTTTTAAGTTTATTTATTTAGTTTGAGAGTGAGAGTGTGCAGGAGGGGCAGAGAGAGAGGGAGAGAGAGAGAGAGAATCCCACACCCCATGAGATCATGACCTGAGCCAAAATGAAGAGTTGGACACCTAACCGACTGAGCCACCCAGGCACCCCTCTGTTTTTTTGATAGTAGTTATCATAACAGATGTGAGGTAATACCTCATTGTGATTTTGTTTTGCATTTTTCTGATGATTTGTGATATTGAGCATCTTTTCTTATGCTTCCTGGCCATTTGCACATCATCTGTGGAGAAATGTCTATTGAAGTCCTTTGCCCTTTTTTTTTCTTAGAAAATTTTTTTTAATGTTTATTTTTGAGAGAGAGAGAGACAGACAGACAGACATACACACACCAAGGAGGGGAGGGGCAGAGAGAGAGAGAGGGAGATACAGACTCCGAAGCAGGCTCCAAGCTGTCAGCACAGAGCCTGATGTGGGGCTCGAACTCACGAACTGCGATCATGACCTGAGCTGTAGTCAGGTGCTCAACCGACTGAGCCACCCAGGTGCCCTGTCCTTTGCCCATTTTTAAATCAAGTTATTTTTTTTTTTTGCTGCTGTTACTGAGTTGTAGTTCTTTACATATCCTGGATATTAACCCCAATTGGATATAAGATTTGCAAATATTTCCTCCTATTTCTGTAGGTTGCCATTTCACTCTGTTGATTGTGTTCTTTGATCCACAAAAGTTGTAAAGTTTGCTGTAGCCTATTTGTCTGTTTTTACTTTTGTTCTCTTTGTTTTTGGTGTCATTTCCAAGAAATCATTGCCAAATTCAATGTAATGAAGATTCCCATACGTTTTATTTTAGAAGTTTTATATTTCTAGGTTTTACATTCAGGTTTTTAATCCATTTTGAGTTAATTTTTGTATATGGTATAAAGTAATGATCCAATTCCATTATTTTGCATGTGAATATCCAGTTTTCCCAGCACCACATGTTAAAGATACTGCCCTTTCTTCATGGAGTGATCTTAGTAGCCTTGTTGAATAAAACCACCCTGTGACCCAGCAATTGCACCATGAGGTATTTATCCAAAAGATACAAAAATACAGATCCGAAGGGGCACATGAACCCCGATGTTTTTAGCAGCATTATCAACAACAGCCAAATTATGGAAAGAGCCCAAATGTCCATTGACTGATGAATGGTTAAAGAGTGGGTGTGTGTGTGTGTGTGTGTGTGTGTAAACATACATACATATGTACATGTGTATAATGGAATATTACTCAGCCGTCAAAAATAATGAAATCTTGCCATTTGCAACGACATGGATGGAGCTAGAGTATATTATGTTATGCAAAATAAGTCAGAGAAAAACAAATACCATATGACTGCACTCATATGTAGAACTTAAGAAAGAAAACAGATGCACATAGGGTAAGTTGGGGGAGGGTGGAGAGAGGGAGGCAAACCATAAGAGACTCTTAAATACAGAGAACAAAGACAGGGTTGTGGGAGGGGTGGTGGGTGGGGGATGGGCTAAAATGGGTGATGGGTATTAAGTGCTGGATGAGCTGATGAGCGCTGGATGTTACAGGTAAGTGATGAATCACTGAATTCTCTTGAAGCCAATATACTATATGTTAACTAACTAGAATTTAAATAAAAACTTAAAAAGAAAATCATTTATATATGCAAAAGTTTCTTTCTGGGCTCTTTGTTCTATTGGTGCGTTTGTTTTTATGCTAAAACCATGCTGTTGTCTTCTTCCTTTTGTTATTTTTTTACCCCTTTGCGGTTTTGCTAATTGGAAGTTATTGTTGTTAAGAATAAAGTGAGACCAGTTAATTGCCACATTATGAAGAATGTGTTGGAATAACTTACTGAAAAATAACTTTAGTGTATTCTTTTGGCTATGTGATTTTTGGAGTAATCAGAAAAAATGATCTCCCTAAGGGTAAGGATGATGTTCTTAATCCTTCTTACAACACTTTAATTGCAGGGTGTGGAGTAATTGATAATGTCTGAAGATGCAGGGGTGTGGTAAATTTGCTGATTCCAGAAGAAACCATTTTGTTCCACTTAAGTGTGCTATTAGAGTAGGGCTGGTAGTAAATGACTCAATGTATCAGCCAACATTCTTTGTTTTTTTGAGTGGCTTTGAAATAAAAGGACACAAGTCAGTGACTGATTTACATATTAATCTTCAAATGTGTCTTTAAAGAAGGGGGGAAAAGGAAAAAATAAATTGAGAACTTCTTTGCCTTTTTCTAGGCTTTCAAATGGCTTAAGCCTGGAAAAGCTTAGGACATTAAGCAGTAACTTATTTTTTCTGGTAGTGTAATACTGTACTTTGAATTCTCCTATACTATATACTGGTGAGATTGCTGCTTGTTTTATTTCTTCTCAGAATCCTCTGTAGACTTCATCTCTGTCTTTTCTTCTCAAATCCCTCTGGCTCTACCCTGCTTACCTGCTGCTTACCTTCCACTTTCCCCATAAAACCCTGTTCATTCTGGTCAGTTTCTCTTGTCTCTGAATCAGTCCTAAATTCTACCCGTTTGTCTGTCAAGAAAGATTATTCTATCAAGTCAAGTGGACTTTTCTTCTATTCTGGAGTAATTATTTTCCTATTATTCTAAAACTTACAGCTTTTCAAAGTTAAGACCACGTTCTGTATTTCATGAGGCTCTTCTAGATGGCTGTAATTTTCAGTTGATTTCTCTAAACTTTGTTTCATTTGAAATTCTCTCTGTTTTGCCTGGTTTTTTGATCTCTCTCCCACTGAATTGATAAGAACTTTATCTTATACTTAGGTATGCTCTACCAGCAATGTAATATAGTACTGGATATACATCAGGCATTAAAAACTTTTTGTTTCCATCTGAATTCCCCCCTCATCTTTTTTTATTTTTTTCTTCTCTCTACTCTTCCCATCCCTTCCCACTTCTTTTTTAACATTCCTTAGATTTAGCTGATTATAGTTAATTCTTCCAGTGGCATTCAGCCTCAAAAAGTCTCCTGATTTAATATGTTAAATTTCTTTTTTGGGAAAAAATTTGCTTCATACTGTATTTTTAAATAATGTTTTAAACATGTATTAAAGTTTGGATTTCATATCTGTTTGACAATTGACCTTCTATACACATAAGCTAGTAAGAAGGCAAACTCACAGAAAATGTTTTACAATGAAGATCATATTTCCTTAGTTTACAAAGAACTTATATAAGCCAATAAGAATAAAAATTAGTAATGCAATAGAAAATGTGAATATAGGTTGTGAAAAGGCATTTAAGAAAAAAAGAAAAAAATAGAAATTGGGCTTTTTCATAGTTAAATGCAAATCACAATGAGGTACTACTTTTTTTTTTTAATCAGATAAACAAAAATTAAGTTTTATGGTACTTACAGCTGACAAGGGGAAATGGAGAAATGGCCATTCTAATGCATTGTTAGTGGGACTTCATTTGTCTGCAAGTAATAGAAATTAGGACTTCATTTGTCTGCAAATAATAGAAAACCTGTCTATTGATAGTAGTTTAAACTAATAGGGACTTACTTTCTCGTACTGTGTGAAGTTGACATTGTGTTGTTAGTAGCTTGATGATGTTAGGGCTGGCATTTGAGATTTTTTTTTAATTAAAATATTTATTTTGAGAGAGAGAGCAGAGGAGGGGCAGAGAGAGAGGAAGGGAGAGAATCCACACTATCAGCACAGAGCCTGACGTGGGGCTCGATACTCTGAACCATGAGATCATAACCTGAGCCAAAAATCAAGAGCTGGACACCTAACTGACTGAGCCACCCCGGTGCCCTTGGCATGTTTGAAAAAAAAAATGTTTATTTAAGTAATCTCTATACCCAATGTGGGGCTCAAACTAAGAGTTGCACGCTCTTCCTACTGAGCCAGCAGGTGCCCCAGGGCTGGCTCTCTTAATTTTCCTGGCCAACCCCTAATTGACTGCTTCACGGACATAGGTTGTTTTAGATACGATAATGTTCAAGGTGAGAAGAAATTGGTAGAACCTACACTATTTGTGACTGTTCCGTTTAATCAGAAAAGCAGAATCTTTCCCAGGGCTCTGTAGCAGATGTTTTTTTCAGTCTCATGATTCCTTCCTTATATGGGATTAGGTATATTGCTACTTTGACCAAGAACAGTGTTTTATTAGGAAGATGGTGAGAGGGGATATTGGATTAGGCAACTAACAGTGTCTTGCCACATGGCTAATGCAATTTTTCTAGAGGTGAAATGTCAGCATCTTCTCAGATTTAATATACACGTATTCTTTGATCCAGTGGTTCCATTGTTCAGAGTTTACCCATGAGTAAGTTTCTGTTCTTCTGAGTTACTTAGAGAACTTGGTAGAAGTACAACTTTCTGGGGCTGAGTCTGCATCTCAGAATCATTGGAGTTGGGACCAAGGAATCTGTATTTTAAAAAAATGGCCTACTAGGTGACTATTGCATGGAGCTGCATTTGAGAATTTCTGTATAGACTGTAAGGAAACTCAGTTGTTTTTTTTAAGGTTTCATTTTAAATGTTTATTTATTTTTGAGAGAGAGAGAGTGTGTATGTATGTGTGCACATGAACTCGGGAGGAGCAGACAGAGAGATAGAGGATCCTAAGTGGGCTCTGTGCTGACGGCAGAGAGCCCAGTGCGGGGCTTGAATTCCACAAACCCTGAGATCATGACCTGAGCCGAAGTTGTACCTTAACCGACCGACTGAGCTACCCAGGCACCCCCGGGAAACCCAGCTTTTTAAAGTAGACATTAAAAAAAAAGGCAGCCAGGCAGCCATTGGCATGCATAGCTGGCTTTTCTTAGAACGAAACAAAATGCCTCCTTTTTTCCTTTGCTTGAGCCAAATTATTGCAGATAAGCCAAAAGAAGTAATCATCAGCCCAGTTATATAGGGAGAACAGGTGTTAATATCAAATATTTTTATTGTGTTTCATTTTATTTGGTATAAATACCTGTGTGTCTCTGTGTTTTCATGTATATAGTATACACATAATGAACATCTTTCTATATCAATACAAATGTATGTATTTCCTTTTTAATTATTATTTTGTATAAATATGCCATTTACTAAAGCAATTCTGTTAGTACTTCCTTCTCTGGTTGCTGTTATACAGTGTTGTAATGAATGCTTTTGAACAAATAAATGTTTTTGTGTGATTATTTCTATAACATGAAATACACACAATTTCCATTTGGTACATTTTACTTGACTGTCCACCCAAGAGATATCTTTCTAATTGTTGCCAAGTTAATATCTCATTTTAATTTACATCCTTATTAGTAAAGATATGATGCTTTCATGTTTATTGGTCACTTTCATTTCTTTTTTTGAATTACTTAGAGTCTTAGTCATCTTTTTAATTATATTGTACTATATTAAGTAATTGTGTATTCTGAGCATATTTTAAGAGTAAATCAGTTTTATGGTCTGTTTAGTTTTGAGAATAATCCCTCACTTTAATAAATAAGACACATTTTATGATTTAATGATTCAGTTTCTATTTTAACTGTTAGTGAAAGGGATGAAGCCAGCTGTTAAAATCTATTGTGTTAATATTTTATAGGATAGGGGTGCCTGGGTCGCTCAGTTGGTTATGGGTCTGACTTTTGATACTGGCTCAGGTCATGAGATACCCCTGCATCAGGCTCGGTGCAGAGTTTGGAGCCTGCTTTGGGATTCTCTCTGCGCCCCTTCCCAACTCGCTTGTGCATGTAAGCTCTCTCCTTCTCTTTCTCTCAAAATAAACATTAAAAAAATTTTATAGGATAAAAGAATAATCTCTTACTATTTTGTGCTCTTAATGAGATGATTAATTTATTATATTTCAAAAATGTTTATTTATGGGGGGTAGAGCATGAGCACGGGAGGTACAGACAGATGGGGGAGAGAGAATCCCAAACAGGCTCCATTTCTCAGCATGGAACCCATGCAGGGCTGGATATCACAAAACATGAGATCATGACCTGAGCCGAAATCAAAAGTTAGATGCTTAACTGAGACACCCAGGCACCCCTGAGATGATTTAATTTAAAAGACTTTATGCAGTTGCTATCCATAAATGTATTTTTAATAACTTTATTCATTAAAAAAATCACTTTAATTTTTTTAAATCTTATTTTGTATCTTCTGTAATAAAATCAAACCTAAGGGTACCTGGGTAGCTCAGCTGGTTAAGCATCTGATTCTTGGTTTCAGCTCAAGTTATGATCTCATAGTTTGTGGGATTGAGCCTTGTGTCGGGCTTTGCTCTGACAGCATGAAGTCTGCTTGAGATTCTCTCTTTCTACCTCTCACTGTGCTCCTCCCCTGCTCTTATGCATGCTCGTGTGCGTGCTTTCTCTCTCTCAAAATAAATTAAAAAAGTTAAACCTAGTTGCTAGCAGTTTTAAATTTATAAGTATGTGTGTTTTCTTTCTCCTTTCTAAAACTTTATCCTCAGCTAAGTAATGAACCTCTCTCTGAAACATTTATATCCAAGACCAGAATATGTTTTGTTAATTTTATTTTTTTTAAAATTTTTTTTTTAACGTTTATTTATTTTTGAGACAGAGAGAGACAGAGCATGAACAGGGGAGGGGCAGAGAGAGAGGGAGACCCAGAATCAGAAGCAGGCTCCAGGCTCTGAGCCGTCAGCCCAGAGCCCGACGCGGGGCTCGAACCCACGGACCGTGAGATCGTGACCTGAGCTGAAGTTGGACGCTTAACCGACTGAGCCACCCAGGCGCCCCTGTTAATTTTATTTTTATCCTACAGAACAAATATTAAAGATATTTTGGTTTCCCAGGATTAATAGCAAGATAAATTTAGACATTGGGTTTTTTATTTTTAGCTAGCTAGGAAACATTGAATTCTAGATATGATTATTTTGAGGGAGCAGGCATAACACTCAATTATTGAAGAATGAATTAAATCCATCTTTACTTCACTTTTACTCAAGCACCCAGCAATAAAATGGCAACTTTTGGGGAAATTTAGATGTTATAGAAATTCATTTATAATATAGAAACTAGCCTGGAGCCTGCTTCAGATCCTGTGTTTCCCTCTCTCTCTGCCCCTCACCTACTTGCATTCTCTCTCAAAAATAGATAAACATTAATTTTTTATTTAATTTTTTATTTTTTTATATGTACAGAAACTAATAGGGCACCTGGGTCACTCATTTAAGCGTCTGACTCTTTCTTTCAGCTCAGGTCATGATCTCACGGTTTCAAGCCCCACATTGGACTCTGCGCCGGCAGCTGGGAGCCTGCTTGAGATTCTCTCTTCCTCTCTCTTTCTCTCTGCCCTTCCTCCACTTGTGCTGGCTCTGTCTCTCTCAAAATAAATAAATAAACTTAAAAAAATTTAAATACAGAAACTAATAAACTTGCTAATAATAACTTACAGGAGAGATCAGAATGAAATTACTATATTGCTTTAGTAACTAAATTACTATTGCTTTAGTAACTGCGGCTTTTAAAAGGTGATTTCGATGATGACAAATAAACATTTAGAAGATGTTCCTCTTTGTGTTTCCACAGATCATTAACTGAAGACAAAATAAGCAACTATGCAAAATTCTCACATGGAAGAGTACAGAAATTCTACTAATGGCAGCACAGGCAACAGTTCAGAGGTAGTGGTAGAACAGTCTGCTGATTTCAGTACTGAGATTATGAATGTTACGGAAATGGAACAGTCCCCTGATGGATCTCCTAATGTGAATACATCTACAGAAGAAAATGAAATAACAAATGTTGTGGACCTTCCAGTGACAGAAACGGAAGCAAATTTCCCTCCTGAATATGAAAAATTCTGGAAAACTGTAGAAAACAATCCTCAGGATTTTACAGGCTGGGTATATTTGCTTCAGTATGTAGAACAGGAGGTTAGTAACTATTTAAATGGGACTAGAGGGACAGGTTAATCAAGTAATACCTGATGAGGCTTTATTGTTTTGTAATTAAAGTTGCATCTTTTATAATTTTCAGATTAAGTTGAATAACATTGGATATGTACATTTTGGCTTCAAAGGATAACTTTCATAGCATTTGTATGTTATGGAAAGACAATATTAATAGACTCAAAGTCTGACATTTGTAAAAATTGGTGTGTGTGTGCATGCATGCATGTGTAGAATCACTGAATTAAAAGGTTACCTTTGAATACCTTGCTATTCAACAGAATTATGTCCTTTTGTTTCAAAGGATTAAGATTGTATATGCAGGAAAAAGAGATGTTGTGTGTGTGGTTTTTAAACCTGTCATTTATTTTGAGATATTACATTTGGAAGAAATAATAAATATTTTCTGACAGAAACCTCCAAGGTTTTTAAACACCTTGTTTTATTTTCATCAGAATCACTTGATGGCTGCCAGGAAAGCGTTTGACAAATTTTTCATACACTATCCGTATTGCTATGGTTACTGGAAAAAGTATGCAGACCTTGAAAAGCGGCATGACAACATTAAACAATCAGATGAGGTGCGTACATTACTGAATAAAATTGTCTCCATTAGGTACTGTAAGCCAAATAATAACAAAACAAAGACTTTTTTTTTTGGCTGGCAGTACCTACGATTTATGGTCAAACAATTTTATAGGGTATTTTATTTGCATTTGTCACTCTTGTGGCATTTGTAGCTAATATTTTCTCTCTTTGTTGGCAGGTGCGTTAAACCTCTACAGTTTGTCAAGCTTTGCAGTGCAAGCCTCTGTATTACACTGCAGCTTAACAAGTAGGGCAGGGCTTTTCTCTCACTTACATTTATTTCTCATTTTCCAAACAATATAGTTGGTTTGCTAGTCACATTTGCTACGTCTTATTGCATTTTTGGTCAGACGCTGTCATTGATGCTCTAATGGGTCTGTGCCCTATGGTCTGTAACCCAAAGCCTGCCCACACAACCCGGTCAGAATGCAGGGACTGCTGCGCTTTGAAGATCAAGACTCTGCACGTGGGGATCAGAACATTGCCATGTTCTATCCAACCTCCACCCAAATGGTAATGGTAGATTATTTAAACAAAATTCCAGTAATTAGTATTTCTAAGGTTCACCGGATAACACAGTGTTGCCTCTCTGTTAAGAAATAATTAAATATTTGAAGTACAGTTTGTTGTTTTCTTCTTAGGTGTATCGGCGGGGGCTTCAGGCAATACCTCTTAGTGTTGACCTATGGATACATTATATAAACTTCTTAAAAGAAACATTGGACCCTGGTGATCCTGAGACAAACAGCACAATAAGAGGGTATGGGAAACATTGATATTCAAATGTATTCAAAGTAGGAATAAGTATTCTGATGTTGATAATAGAACTACTTATGAATGGTAAACTGAATGTTTAACATGTATTTCTTTTTCACTATTTAAAAAAATGATACATGTAATAAACTTAATGCATGAATATAAAAATTGCAAATAAAAATATCCTCCTTCATTTGACACCTCTGTTCCTTATGTCCCCAATCCCATTTCTTTTGTGGTTTATGAATTGTGTGTTCTTTAATACATACATAGATGTACATACATGTGTGCATTTTGTACATATATGATTTTTTAAAAAATATAACAGAATGCTTTGGAATCTCTCCCTACTGTATATTTTTAACCATTGCGTAAGTATTTTGTAGTGTCAAAGGTACTATCTTTTATTTGACCAAATCCTTATTCATAGGAAATAATCAGTGCTGTAGTAAACATGTCTGTACAAAGTCATTATTTATGTAGAGCATGCTAGAAATGGAATTTCTGTCAAAGAGAATCCAGGGCTAAGTTTTATCAAGTGTTATTTCAAAAGTGGTGTCATTTTTAAATTCCCACAGTATACATGAGTGGTCTTATTTCCCAAAGCTGTCCATGCCACTTCCAGTGGTAGCTCGTTATTTTAGTTTGTGTATCTCTAGATTGTTCATCCTAGTTTGTTGTTTTTTTCATATACTCGTATAAGCCGTTTACTCATTGCCTGTTCATATCATTTGCTCATTTTACTTTTGGATTGTCTTTTTCTTACTGATTATAGGCATTTTAAAATGTGTTTTCTTTTTTTATCAAAGTATGTGCATATAGTTTAAAAAGTCAGTGTTAAACTGCTTAAGTGTTAAACCCCTGTTGAACTATTTTAGCTGTTTTTTCTGACATTTTCCCACATGTTTATAATAGCAATTCTTTACTGCTCTTTTCTGTCTCTTCAGTTCTTAAGATTCTGTGATGGTAGAGGAGAACTTTAGCTAATGTATACTCTGTTTTCCCTTTACTTATTTTCCACAATGGATAGGTTTCAAAGCCTTCTATTTTTCTTGGAGTTAATTACCCTTTCTTACATCTCCCTCTTTTTTCCCATTTGCTTAGTTTTTCTTTGAACATTTAAAATTTCCCACTCCCTCCCAACAGCTAATTTCAGTAGTCAGTACTAATACAGACTTTCCACGATGTACGAATGCTTTGTTAAGTCATTTTTTGAAGCTAAAAAAGTGTATATATCTAGTGTTATTCTACTTAATCTGAAAACTGTTAAAGTTATACTCAGAAATATAGAAATTCCATTTTTTACCCTTCGTCTTGGCGGGGTATTCTTCTTGGAACCTTCTTTTCTGTAGTCTGGATTAGTCTCTGTTTCTATCTATCGTACAGCAGTTATTTTGGAATTTCCTTCTTCTCCTAATTCTAGCATATGTCTTTACTTCTTTCCTGGGTTTCAGGCTCTATTTTTGAGAGTTTATTAGATGCTACTTTTTCTTGATTGATGTGTGCCTTTAGAGGAGTGTAACTTCTTGATAAAGGATGCTTGGGATGAAAAAAAAATTAAGATTTTGTATGCCTGAAACACTTAGTTGATGGTCCAGTGGGGTATAGAACTTCGAGTTGGAAATAATTTTTCCTTAGGGCTTTGAAGGCATCTCTCCATTCTCATATTGCTTCTGGTGTTGTTATTCAGAAGTATGATAATGCTCTTCTGGATTCCCTTTATATGACTTGTTTTTCCTCATGGAAGCTTATAAAATGATTTATCTTTGATAAAAATGCAGTTTTGTTTGTTTTTTTGTTTAAAGAGTAGATCTTTGTTTATTTACTTATTTTGAGAGAGTGTGAGCAGGGGAGGGGCAGAGTGAGAGGAAGAGAGATAATCCCAAGCAGGCTCTGTGCTACTAACACAGACATGAGCTTGATCTCATGAGCTGTGAGATCATAACCTGAGCTGAAGTCAAGAGTCAGATGCTTAACCAACTGAGCCACCCAGGCGCCCCCAAAATACAGTTTTCTAGTGATATGCTTTGGCGTGGGTTTTCTTTTTCTAATTCATTGTGTTTTACTTAGTGGGTCTTTTCAATCTAGGGTGCTCATGTCTTTCTGTTCTGAGAAATGTTATTATTAGGGTACCTGGCTGGCTTAGTCCATAGAACATGCAGCTCTCGATCTTGGGGTTGTGAGTTTAAGCTACATGTTGGGTGTAGAGTGTACTTAATAAAATTAAAATAAAACAAAATAATTAGTATTGTATTTATTTTTGTGTTGCTAATTTCCTTTCTATGTTTTTCTCTGTTTTAGTTGTTGGACATTGGATCTTGTTTTAGTCATTTAATTTTCTTATCTTTTACTTTTTTTCATGTCAGATATTGTTTGACTTTTTGAGGTATTTCTGTGACCCTTGTATTGGATTTTTAATATCTGCCATCAGTTTTTTAACGTCCAAGAATCTTTCTTGTTCGTTGTTCTGTTTTTTTTTTTTTTAAGTTTATTTTTGTGAGACAGCATGTGTATGCGAGCAGAGGAGGTACAGAGAGAGAAGGAGAGAGAATCTCAAGCAGGCCCCATGCTGACAGTGTGGGGCTCAATCCCATGAGGCATGAGATCATGACCTGAACCAAAATCAAGAGTCGGTTGCTTAACTGACTGAGCCACCCACGTGTCCCTCATTGTTCCTGTTCTTATAGTCTCCTATTCCTGTTATGTGGGTTAATGTATTTTTATTATTTTTTAAAAGGTATTAAGAAATGTTGATGTTTTCCTCTACTCCCAGCACTGTTTCCTCTAAAGTGTTTCTGTTTACTTGTTTTTGTCTCTTGACTTGTCTGATATCTGGATTTGTGTTCATGTGAAAGGTGTGATTTTAATAAATGGAATGTAAGCTCTGTGGGTCTTATTTGTGGGCTATTAGTTGGCCTGGCAAGCTTCACAGTAGCGTGATCAAGTGGCCACTCAGGTTTTTGTTGGGGGAATCCCAGTGTTGGTATTCTTATATCATACTCCTGTGTCAGGTGGTTTCTCATTTAAGGATCATCTGATCTGCCTGGAGAATGTATACCTAGCTCCTGAAATCCCATAGCTGGGCAGAAAAGAAGAGGGTTTAAGGTTTCTTACCATTCATTAAACAAATCTTGTAACATCCTGTCTTTAGTTCATTACCTTCTTATCATACTTCCTCTCCCAACTCCCCAACTTTTCTTAGTGTCTGGTGTGTTAATTTCCTGAATCATTTTGGGATTCTGCAGGGGCAGTAACATGTGTTTTACTGTCTTAAAAAGGTTAGATATAAACATACACATGTGCACGCACACACATACACACTCAATCCTTTATTACCTATCTTAACATATTCCCTCCAGTTTTAGCACATAACACATTCTTTAAAGTTTGTTTAGGATGTTTCTTTATCGTGTCTTTTTATCATTTTTTTCTTAATGTGGCTCAGTCTTTAATCTTTTGTTGGTGTCTGAGTTTTGTGCCTATCTTGTCAAGAATATATAAATCTGGTGTTTTCTTCTAATTTGTTAATAGTTTTTTGTTACCATTTATTCATCTAGCATTTAAATTTGTTATCTTTTTTAAGACACAAATTAACCTTTTATTTTGTCAGGCTTTTCTATGTTGGTTTAAAATAACTTCTTTATCATATACTAATCTTTCACATGTACATTGATCTATTTTGTTTTCTTGAAACTATTTTGTGATCCATTTTTATGTTACCTGGCTAGTGCCATACTTTTAATTACTATAGCTTCCTAATTTCTTTTGATGTCTTTCAGGAAAATGCCACTGCATTGCCCTTTTTGTATGTTAGCTCAGTGTTAGAATTTGTTTTACCTGACCCACTCAAAATTTGTTAGAGCTTTGATTGGGATTGTATTAAAGTTGTAGGTTAATCTAGGCAGGGTACTTTTATACTGTTAAAAACCCCTGTTGATTATAAGATACTTATTTTGAAAATGTGTATCTAAAAGTTTTATCCCATCGGGATGTCAAATCCAGTGATTAAAATTGCTTACAAAAATCTCTTTGAAATGAGTTAGGTAGTTTAAAAATACATGTGTTTTTTTTGTTTGTTTTTTAGTTATTTTTTAGTTAGCTGGAGATGTAGCAGGAGAGACTTTTGAAAGTTTTAAAATATATGTCTACTTCTCATTCCGTTACAAGGCAGCTGGGTCCCTTCTTGGAGTTATTTTTCCAGAAAATTATTCCTTAAATTGAGATAAAATTAGTTTCTGTCTTCTGCCCTAAATGTATCTATTCAACATTTCAAGTTTAACAAATATTTAAGTGTCTGCATTGACACTCTATATGTTTGCAGTGTGTATGTTTTGCATTATAATTCTGTATAAGATAAAATTCTATAAACATACATATATTCCCTTTTTGTTTCCTTACTCTTTTTTAATAATTAGTTATTGTATACTTTTGTTATTCCTTCTGCTTTTTGCTCCCTGCTTATATGAGAAGCAGTTGAATGTAATTTTGAATTTAGCATAATCTTCTGAAATTTAGAAATAATGTTTTAATTTTTAAAAATTTTTTGAAATTGAGGTATAATTGACATAATAGTTTTAGGCGTACAACTTAAGGATTTGATATCTGTATATATTGCAGGGTGTAGAAATAATATTTTAAAAGTGATTTTATCTTGGAAAGATAACTTAGAAGTAATTTAATTTTTCAGAACTTTCGAGCATGCTGTTTTAGCTGCAGGAACAGATTTCCGATCTGACAGACTATGGGAAATGTATATAAACTGGGAAAATGAACAGGGAAACCTGAGAGAAGTTACAGCTATATATGATCGCATTCTTGGTATTCCAACACAGCTGTACAGTCATCATTTTCAGAGGTGGGTGGAAAAGTCCGATCATTAAGATATATTATGATTAATCAGGTAATTCTTAATATTGAGGATTGTAATTCTCTTGAAATGTCATGTAAGATTCTTTCAGATACAAACAGGAATAAAGTTTCTTGCTTGATAATCACAATTTACACACTTTTGAATTTTGATATTTTTCCACATACCTTATGAAATGTTTAGGAATTTTAACCATATTTAAACAGAAGTTTCTCTATACCCCTTTTATAGATGAAGAATAATGGGACTCCTAAGATATTTCAGAGTGGTGAAGAATGAGAAAATAGAATCAAATTTTAATTATTTTTTGTGGTACTAAATTAACAGTGTACATGGCACATAAAGATGCTTATTTAGAACTTAATGATTTACTTAGGATGCCTTGGTTGGCTTAGTCAGTGGAGCATATGACTCAGTCTCAGGGTTTTAAGTTTGAGCCCCACTTTGGGTGTAGAGATTACTTAAGAAAAAAAAGTTAAAAAAAAAACAACTTAATGATGTACTAAAGGTACATTTTTGTGATTCATATAATACCTTATGTTCAAAACTGTGAAAGATCTATTATTTATGTAGTAAATCTAGATCTGTTTATATCAAAATCAAAATCAAAAATAATTTCATTTAAATTTTCCACTATGAATTTGTCCTGACTGGTATCATTTCATTTTTATGAGTACTGTTAAAACAACTAATTCTGTGTGATACGATTTCCACATTCTGTTTTCTGATGTACTCAAAGTGTCCCACTGATATGGACTCAAAGTCTTTCTGAACAAGAAAGTATGTGTTGTAAGTATTTACTATGTTGATAAATACTTGCTTTTTTAGCTACCATATTTTCTATAGTTATGTTACAATTTTTATAAGTAGTATTGTGTTAAAGGCTGTAAGTTAGGTACTTTTTGAAGGATTTTCTAAATTTTTCTTTACTGAAAAAGTAGAAGACTTAATGAAGCATCTGAAAAGTACTGTGGATCAATTTGCTAAAGACAGAAGTTATGCTGATCCAGTTTAGGAATAGGAATGATGTAGATCTGAATATACTGTCTTTGTTATTTTTTTTTTTTTTTTTTTTTCAACGTTTTTTTTTTATTTTTATTTTTGGGACAGAGAGAGACAGAGCATGAACGGGGGAGGGGCAGAGAGAGAGAGGGAGACACAGAATCGGAAACAGGCTCCAGGCTCCGAGCCATCAGCCCAGAGCCTGACGCGGGGCTCGAACTCACGGACCGCGAGATCGTGACCTGGCTGAAGTCGGACGCTTAACCGACTGCGCCACCCAGGCGCCCCTGTCTTTGTTTTTTTTATGGAGTATAGGAGATGCACAGGTTTCTAGGCAGAAACTTGCTAAAAGACATTATTAACACAAGACTTCCCATATGCAAATGCTTGGTGAATGTTTGAAAGAATGAATGAATACAAAGTTTTTAAAAATCCTTATGAGAACAAGAGGGTGCCTTTTCACATGCCAATTTTTCTAGGATCTATCGTATAGATACAAAGTCTGTGACAATAAGAACTTTATTGTTGGTAAGAAAGATAAATTAGGAAACACTTGTCATATACCATTTGCCATGTACGAGATGCTGTTCTGAATCCCATATAGTTAATTTAATCCTCACATGAAGCCAGTGAGGTATAGGTACTATTATTATCCCCATTTTATGGAAGTAGAGGCACAGATAGATTAAAATACTTGCATGATGTCACAGAGTTAGTTAGTTGGAAGCTGTTTGGAACGTAGACAGTGTGGCTCCAAAGTTCTTGGTATAGTTTCCTCCACATCTTTTTTTTTTTGTTATTAAATGAATATCCCACTAGATTTTTAAAAATGTATAGATGCTTATAATAGACATTAGTGGATTGCATTACAAATATTGCTCTTTAATCTGCTCTTGTTCTTTTAATATTTTGACATTTTCCTTATCAGTGTATATAGCAAACTCACAAGTAGTGTTTGTGTAAGTAAATCTTATGACATGACTAACTGCTTTGAGAACTAGGGGAATGTTTTCTTTTGCCTAATACACTCCTCCTACTTAGTTGTTTATTTAGCACTAGCTATGTAAAAGATTATATACCATTTAAGTTGTAGAAATAAAGGCTCAAACAAGTTATGTGTGAATGGTGTTGGCCGTCAATCTTGTTGAAAGTGTAGAAGAGGAAGCGCATATTTTTTTAAAAAAGTGTTCTAAGTCCTGTAATAGTTTTTCTGTCGTGTAGGTTTGTATACTGGATATACACTGATGACATCTCTAAGAAAGTAATTTAAAATATTGTTAGCATGTGGACTTTGTTGATGTGATCTAACTTCTCAGACCCATGCCCTCGTAGTTCCTAAGCTCCAGAAATAATATCTAAATACTGATAATTTCCCAAAGGGCAGTATTTTTTACTTCTATGGCTGTGATACCTTTTCTGCTTCCCCATTTGTCTGGTTGCTCATATGACTCAAAACCAGATAGCTTAATGTTTTCTATATGAAACTTTCTCTAGTTTAGCAAAATAGAAAATATTTCTGTCATTTGTGCCAGCACTCTGCCTATTTATTTACATTGTCTTAACGCTAATAACACCACTTTAAATTTATGTCTCTTGTATATAGTTCTTGCACATTGGTCAGTTTCTGAGACTTACTAATACTTTTTATCCTTAATACCTAGGAATAGGGCTCAGTATATTAGATACTCAGCCATTCTTTATTGAATAAATTAGTTTTCAGTAGAAAAAAGGCTGATGAAAAATTACTGCTTAGTATTCCTATTTTATCACCATTTGAAAGAATTTCCTATATAACATAGCAGTTATTTTAAGTTTGTGCTCTGTAAGTAGTTAAAAGTTTTTTTATTTGTATCCTAACAATTTTAATATTTATATGAATATTAAATCTGTTCATTTTCTTACTATACTTTTGAGTTCTTCATTAAAAAAATTTTTTTAATAAGGAAGTCTGTATTTTTTGTCTCCCAGTGGTGAAACGGATCCAAGTTAAGCCTCTGTATCCATTGACTATGCAAAATTTAGATTAGTTTCCAATGTTATTTACATACATGAGTGACAGCCTTAAAATCCATAAAAATTCAGGTGTCAGTAGCCTAAATCAGTTTTAAGAAACTTGGGAAAATATCCATAAGATTGGAACATAAGATAAATATACAACTATGTGTAATAATTTGATTGGAGAGGTTGGTTTGGATCAGCATAAAGACTTTATCTAAGGAGATTGGATTTTAGCCTGAATGCAGGGTAAATGTACTGAAGTTATTTTGACATGGGCTGGGGGGGGGGGGGGGCGGGGAGGATATGATCATGTTTACTATTTTGTTTTTCATGTTTACTTTTTAATATTTTTATAGCAATATTGGGGTTGAGATGGGAATAGTGAGACTAGAGGCTGGAAGAGCAGTTTATATTTATCCAGGTGAAAAATGAGGACATGAAGACATATTTAGAAGGTGAAATCAATAGGACCTGGTACCCAGTGGAATGTAAATGATAAAAGCAAAATAGAAGAGATGTAGAAACTGAGTGGTTGGCAGTACCATTAATCAAAATTAGAAATGCTGAGGGTGTTGATTGTGGATGAAATGACACAATTAGTTCAAGATGTTGCATAAAATTTCCAAATTTAGATAGTGTAGCTATTTTAGGTCTTTAGCTTGGTGTTTTTTATTAAAATTTGCATATATATAAACTAGTGTGCATGGATAAAATGAAATGACTTTTTTTCCAAAACACTTTTTGCTTAAAATTAACCTATTTCTTTGTGCAGAGTTTTGGCAATTGGATAGAAAAGTATGGGCTTGAGTTACAGTTTTTAGAGTCACCATAGGATGCTTATTATTTCTGTATTAATAAGATTGGGCATGAATTAAATGAAAATAGATGAGAACAAAATGTCAGATGGAGTCCTTGGCAATCCTAACATTTAGGGACTGATAGGAAGGGACAACCCTCAGAGGAGATCAAGGATCAGTCAGAGACTTGGAAGAAAACCAAGAACGCAGTAACTCTGAGCCAAGGGCAAAGAAGGTTCTAAAAGGAAAGTGTGGTTAAAGGGCTTAAGTAGTGAAGACTTAAGTGATAGTGATAACGTTTAGGATAGAGGCTGTACTGTGAAACAAGTGTCCATTTAATTTTGCATGTAAAAGGCACTTGGTGGCTTTAATTAGGGCAATTTCATTGAAGTTTTTGGCACAGACACAGATTCAGGAGTAACTGAGAAGTGGGAAGAAGCTACAAATGTTTGTTGATCATTTATAAATGATCATTTATAATTTAAATAGGGATTACTATTATTTCATTTTAAAGTAATTTTGCAGAAAGAAAGAAAGAAAACTTTGCAAAATAGCATTGTGCCATTTTACAGATGAGAAAGCCAAGACATAAAGAAGGGAACCCATAAGTCAAATAACTAATAATGGACAGAACTAGGATTTGGATTTATGCCTCTCCATGCTTTTTCCATTCCATTGCCAAGGCATGAAGAAAATTAAGTTGTCTGTAGACCATTTAATCAAGTGGTAGCTTTCACCATAGACAAGGAAAGGGTTTGGTTTTAAATCAGAATTTTTTTGGAAGAGTAATGTGTAGTAGTAATTGAAAATGGGATCTAAAATTACGCTTCGTATATAGAGCATTTATTTTCATTGGCTTCTTTTAGATTTAAAGAACATGTACAGAATAACTTGCCTAGAGATCTGTTAACTGGTGAACAGTTTATTCAGCTGCGAAGGGAATTAGCTTCTGTAAATGGACATAGTGGTGATGATGGTCCTCCTGGTGATGATCTACCATCGGGAATTGAAGACATAACAGATCCAGCAAAGGTAACTAAACTTAGGGAAAAAATCCTTGAATGCATGAGAAACTAGACTTTATATCCCTTTACTTCATGTGTTGTATCACTTGTAGCTCATATAAAATTAATTTCTGATTGAGGCAAGTGGGAATTCTTTAGCTGTGGTGTAGTTTAAATACAGATTTAACGTGGAGAATCTATTTTACTATGAGACACCTGGAAATAGCTTAGAAGGGGCATTTTGCCTGTGTTGTGATCTACTAGCCCCTTTTAAATACACACATGAGAAAGTGGGTTTTTTAAAGGAGATTTTTAACTAACTTTTAGTATTGTTAATTGTACTTTACACATAATTGATAACAGCTTAAAACTTATCACAATTATAAGATTAAAGTAGGTGTGAATAATACTTAAATGTAAGCAGTAATATTAAAAAATTTCATTATCTAACTTGTGTGATTTAAATTTTTTCTTTTTCTTCCCAAGCTAATTACAGAAATAGAAAACATGAGACATAGAATCATTGAAATTCATCAAGAAATGTTTAATTATAATGAGCATGAAGTTAGTAAAAGGTGGACATTTGAAGAAGGTGTAAGTGTTTTTGTTTTGTAATAGGCTTCAAAATATAAAGATAGGAATAATGTATTTTTCCGTTTTGAGTAATGTCTTTACTATTTTGTTTATTTAAGTAATAAGACATTTGTCCCACTTATCTCTACCATTATCAGTTTTCTGTTATTAATTTTAGAATCTTATAGAATGAATTCAGATTTACTTGATTTGCAAGATATGTCTACTCTGAACCATTTTATTATAGTTCTGTTTTTCGAATCAAGTTTGAGTTCATACTTTACGTATTACAAAATACACCCATTTTAGATGTGTAGTAAAATGAAGGTTTTCCCCTCACAGATTCTAATTATTTTTGTTTTTGAAATAGCTTTATCGAGATATAATTCACTTACCATATAGTTTACCCATTTAAAGTATATAATTCAGTAGTTCTTAGTGTATTCACAGATACATGCAGCAATCACCATAGTGCATTTTGGAACATTTTCATCACCTCACAAATTCCTTACCCTTGGGGCGCCTGGGTCACTGAGTTGCTTAAGCATCCGACTTTTTTTTTTTTTTTTTTTTTTAAGACGTTTATTTGTTATTGAGGGAGAGAGAGACACACACAGAGCATGAGCAGGGGAGGGCAGAGAGAGGGGAAGACAGAATTCGAAGCAGGCTCCAGGCTCTGAGCTGTCAGCACAGAGCCCGACGCGGGGCTCGAACTCACAAACTGCGAGATCATGACCTGAGCTGAAGTTGGTCGCTCAACCAACTGAGCCATCCAGGTGCCCCAGCATCCAACTCTTGATTTTGGCTCAGGTCATGATCTCCTGGTTTGTGAGAGAGAGCACCACATCGGGCTCTGTGCTAACAGCATGGAGTCTGCTTGGGATTCTCTCTTCCTCTCTCTGCCCCTCTCCTGCTCGTGTGCACATGCACATTAAAAAAACAAAACAAACCTTGCTTTTTAGCTGTCACCCCTCTACTACCTCACCTGCCTGCTCTAGCCCTAAGGTACCGCTAATCTCCTTGATGTTTCTATAGATTTACCTATTCTGGCCTTTCATATGAGAGTGGAACCATACAGTATTTGGTTTTTTGTGACTGGCTAGTAAATTCAGTTTTGGCATGTATAATGTACATTATGGTATGGCACACTACAGCAATTAGGACATAGAACTAGTCTGTCATCCCAGAAAGTTCCCTTGGCCCCATTTCATTCAGTAACCTGTATCCCACTCCTAGCCCCAGTTACCTACTGATCTGCTTTCTGTTATATAGCATAATTGTTCAATTTTAAATTACTCAATAAAGAAATAAATTTGCTGAAAATAAAAAAAATTATGTAGTGCCATTAAAATGACTAAATAAATAAAGAATACATTCTGTTTCTTCAATTCTTAAAGCCTAAGAAATTTAAGGGGTTTTAGTTGTAAGTTTTTTTTATCATGAAATATGGTGATGAAAATTTTCTTGGTTCACCATCATTAATTATGTACATAGTTTAGATAGTTTGTATTGTTCCTATAGTCTAGTGTTTTCTTTCGTTGCAATGTCCTACTTTTTTTTTCCTGTTATACTTTTGTTACAGATTAAAAGACCTTATTTTCATGTGAAACCATTGGAGAAGGCACAACTAAAAAACTGGAAAGAATACTTAGAATTTGAAATAGAAAACGGGACTCATGAACGAGTTGTGGTTCTCTTTGAAAGATGTGTCATATCATGTGCCCTCTATGAGGAGTTTTGGATTAAGGTAAGAAAATTATATGCTCTGAAACTTGCACATATTATAAACATTGATCTAGTGACTAACCTTTTTTGTACTTCTGTTGAATGTTGTTCATATAACTATATCTGTTGCATTAGGAGATGGTCTGCTTGCAACCAGATTTGACTGCTGCATATGCCAACCTCGTTGCCTCTCTTCGTCCTTCCTTACAGAAACTAGTCTAGTGGTTCAATAAAGGTGCTGAATGGGTTTAAAAATAGAATTTTATCGTTCTGTCACATATTTAATGGCTTGTTCAACTGTAAATTATTCAGTATTTCCTCTGTTTCTGTACGTAGTATGCCAAGTACATGGAAAACCATAGCATTGAAGGAGTGAGGCATGTCTTCAGCAGAGCTTGCACTATTCATCTCCCAAAGAAACCCATGGTGCATATGCTTTGGGCAGCTTTTGAGGAACAGCAGGGTAAGAATGAGGAAATTCAGTTGATATTTTTGGGATTTTAAGTTAACTTCAAGATAAAGTTCTAGGAATTGAGTCTTGAGGGATGGTATAGAGCAGAGGTCAGTCTTGTTTTTTGTTTTTGCTTTTCTTCCTTCAGGGGGTAAACTTTTTTTCTATTAAAGGCCAGATAGTGAATATTTTAGGCTTTGAAGGCCATATGGTCTCTTTCCTGACAACCCTGCCATTGTAGCCCACCCAAAAGCATCTGTAGACCATAGATAAACAAATGAGCACGGTTATTTTCAATTAAAAAAAAACAACCAGGCAAAGGGCTAGATTTAGCCTGTGGACTGTTATTTGCCAATACCTGGCATAAAGGATATTTCAGAAGTTTAAATCAAAGCATAAACATTTAATTAACATTTCTAGGTAATATTAATGAAGCCAGGAATATCTTGAGAACATTTGAAGAATGTGTTCTAGGATTGGCAATGGTTCGATTGAGAAGAGTAAGTTTAGAACGACGGCATGGAAATATGGAAGAAGCTGAACATTTGCTTCAGGATGCCATTAAGAATGCTAAATCAAATAATGAATCATCGTTTTATGCTATCAAACTAGCCCGACATCTTTTCAAAATACAAAAAAACCTTCCAAAATCAAGAAAGGTGCTTTTGGAAGCAATCGAAAGAGACAAAGTATGTATTTGTATTTTAGAATATCTTCCATAAAAAAAAAAAAATAAATGGTCGTTTTTGTTTTTTTTCTTTCCCATTTTGGCAACTATGATGAAAGATTTGGTCTGTATGTAATATATTTTATTACTAAATGAAGACAACAGTCCCTCTAAACTGATGTTGCCATCTTTAACAATTGTTTAAATTATTATGTATTAAAAGGTTGAGAAAATTAAGATTATTGGGTTAAAAAGTGTTGCAGACATTGTGACACTTTGTATTTCCCTCACATTTAGAAATTTCACAACAAATTTACTGATAGTTTTAAGTAGAGGACCTGGGAGAGTACTTTATAAACAAAAACATGGCAGATGTCTACGTTTTAGCAACTGTAACAGTGAGATTCTTTTTTAAAGTATTTCGTTTTACATATCGGTTGGCAAAAGGCAGTGTATAGGAAATTTCTTACTTTTTAGATTTTAAGCTAATGACAGGTCTGTGGAACTGTGGAAACCATTTTTTAATGTTTTGTATTTGTCATGGTAGGTCAAGCCACAGTAAACCTAAGATAAGATACAGGGTCTTAACTTATTGGCATTTAATAATTTTAATAGTTGGGGAGATACCAGGATGATGTCATTACTTATCAGTATGCTAATTAGTTTTTTCACCTGTTATGTGTATGCTGAAAATATTTAACTTGAGTTACATTTTAATGACTTTAAATATTTTTCAAATTTAGACATAAAAATTAAGACATTTTAAATATCTGTGTTCTAATCAAAACATTTTAGAAATATTATTAATTGATACTGCTTTTTACACAGGAGAATACAAAGTTATACCTCAATTTACTTGAAATGGAATATAGTGGTGACCTCAAACAAAATGAAGAAAATATCCTAAATTGTTTTGACAAAGCTATACATGGTTCATTACCTATTAAAATGAGAATTACATTTTCTCAGAGAAAAGTGGAGTTTCTTGAAGATTTTGGTTCAGATGTTAATAAGTAAGATCTTAATTATATATTATTTGAATAATAAATGAGCATTAATAATTTTGTATGAGTTTAATGATTAGTAGAAGTTAACATATTTCTTTTTCCTCATATATATGGGGGTAAATTCAGTTTTGCAAATGTGTATGTGTAACAGGATATATGGTTTGTCTTTCCTTCAAATTGTTTTCAAAATTTTGGCATTGTAATGTAAACAATGAGAAGGCAAGAAACAGCAAATCCTTTGAAAAAGTAAATGAGTCAAGGCTTGAACCTTGAAACACAGAAACAGTATATACACCACAAAAGGTGGATGTGGTTAATCTAGAATAGGGATGCCATTTTATCTCTGATTGGAGGAAACAGTATGGTTGCACAGATGATGCCTAGTGGCCTCATTTCATGCATTGTAAAAAGCTGAAAGTTGAGGGTGGTGGAAGGGGGTGTACTCTAGGGGATTTGGGAAAAGGACAAGTTTGCAACTTATATTTACAAAATAGAAGAGCAGAAGTATTGATTAGAGCATTGCTGCTGTTCCATTCTTAACTGATTGTAGTAGGGAACTATCACAGTTCTTATAAGGCATGTCCCTTCTCTAATTACCCTAATTTAGAGTGATTTCTATTGAAACAGCTGTTGATAAAATGAGGATTATTTGTCTCTGTTTGTGTATGTGTGTATACATTTTTGATGGTTGAGTAAAATTAAAAAAACATTTAACAGAAGTTAAATTTTAATACAGTTGTATATATGTGCTTTACATCATAGTAAATGTTTTCCATGAATTGTCTAATGTAAAATACCTAACAGTCTAATGAGGCTGTAGGTACTGTTCTTATTTTTTTGTTGCTACTGTTGTTCTTTTAATAGATGAAGAGAGGCTTAAAGAGATTAGGAAGTTTTTCCAAGGTCAGTTAGCTATTATTACATTGTGCAACTGGGATTAGAACTTGCTTCAAAGTCTATGCTGCTAACCACCTGTGCTGTATATTTAGTGTCTTCTGTTTGTTTTGCACTGAAGAAAGTGCACAAAAGAAATGGGATATGTAATTCTAGCTTCTAGTCTAGTTGGATGGTTTAATCAGAGGAAATAGGTAAGTATATGAGGTGGCACAGAACTGTTAAGAAGGCTGTGCTTTCTATGGATCAGAATGGATTTGTCATCCTTCACAGAGGAGATGGGGCTTCATTTGGGTACTATGGGATTCTGGTAAGGAAAGAATAAAATTGTGGAAGAAAGTTAAAGTTCATGTGAAAGTAACATCTGCTTGATGGGAGGATTTTTGAAGTAGAAGGTGTGATGTTGATTGTGCTGTGCTTGGTTCAGAGCACACGCAGTGCCATGATTGACAGTAGGAAGCTATTAAGAATTTTGACTGGGATTAAATGACATATTTGAAATTGGCAGTAATATGTGGACAAATCAGAGGCTTAACACAAAGATAACCGGTCCTTGCAAATAAAATTATAGAGGGTCTGGATATCAGGTCTAAGATTGTTGTAGTTGAAATTTAAAAAGGGTTTGACTGAAAAATAGATGAGCTTAGAAATTAGAAACTTAGGAATTTAGGTAGTATGTATTGGTAAGAACTGATTTTTTATTTCTTTTTAATTTTAGTTAGCCAACATACAGTGCAGTATTGGTTTCAGGAGTTGAATTCAGTGATTCATCACTTACATACAACACCCAGTGGCCACCACAAGTGCCCCCCTTAGTACTCATGAGTTGATGTTTAATTCAGCTAAATATATGCTTAAATCCTAGCTGTGTCACTTAACTATTTGTGTATTCCTCACTTTTCAGATTTTCTCATGTATAGATTGAGTCTCTTACCACCTAATCCATAGGTGGATTCCTTAAGCCTTAAGGAAATTAGTCCATTTAAAGTGCTTGGTGTTGAGGAACAACCAGAGCACTGGGATTAACAATTTCATAGCCTCTTGAACATTTTGGGGCCAGAGTTATTTGTTGTTATCATTGGATGTGTATATATGCAGATTGCTCAGGGATGTTGTATATGCATGTAAATTATCAAGGTCATTTCTACAGAAATGTTAACTATCTGTGTTAGTAGGGTTAATGATTACTTTAAAAAATAAGGCCATGTTTGTTTTTAAAAAAATATTTCAGAAAATGGTAAAAGGAAAACAGAATCTTTAGGATTTTTCTGTCAGTTTGGCTTCAAGTGACATTGTTTTTGAAGTTCTGAGTTCCAGGTGAGACTTAATACACGTATTATGTCGGAATTTTTTTATTAAAAAAAATCTTCATCAGTGATAAAAATTATATTGTACTTTTATATTAGTTCTAATTCAGTTTATCACATGGTCAAAGTTTAAATACACTTGATCCTAACTGGTGTCAAGTGTCTTTAATAAGCATGGTTAGATTTCAAAAATGTAGAAATTACAGAACGGTCAGGACTTATTTGCACTGGACAAAAACACATCCTCAAGGCCACTGTCTTAGTTGTAGAATAACTTCTTAGGCAGGCTCTCCCCGTGTGTTAGAAAGGATAATAAAAGGTAGCTCTTGACCAATATCCCATCAGCTCAGTCAACTGTAGTAGTGAGAACAGGCACTCTTCTAGTAGCTCAAAAATCCTGGGAGTTATTAAACATCTTGGTTTGGGTCAAATGTTCACTCTAAACCAATTATTGGTCAGGGGTATATAGTGCTGTGGTTGGCCAGTTCTGAATCCCTGAAGCCCCATTTGAATCACATGGACTGAGAAGGAAAGTGTAGAGTAGTGGTTTCCCAAGAGGAAATAAATTGGAAAAGGTGGCTGGGAGGAGGTTTGCTTGCACGTTCGTTTAAAAAAAAAAAAAAAAAAAAATTATGTTTATTGCAACATATTTTTGTTACCAAGTGAAAGTAAGTCCAAACTTTAAAACTTTAACAGTTTGGCTTTTGTATATTCCATAGGATGTTATTTTTCCTTCCCTCTCAGGCTTCTGAATGCTTATGATGAACATCAAACACTCCTAAAAGAACAGGATTCTTTAAAAAGGAAAGCAGAAAATGGGTATGTAACTTCTTGCTCAGAATGATTCATGATGCTTAAAAAAAAAGACATTTCATTGCTAAAATGCCTTTAAAGATAAATATTAAAAAAAAAATTTTAATGTTTATTGTTTAGGGGGCGGGTTGTGGGGGTGGGGAGCGTGCGTGAGTAGGGGAGGGGCAGAGAGAGAGGGAGGGAAACAGAATCTGAAGCAGGCTCCAGGCTCTGCTCTGTTAGCACAGAGCTGAACCCAGGGTTCATACACACAAACTGAACTGTAAATCATAACCTGAGTTGAAGTCATAACCTGAGTTGAAGTCGGACGCTCAGCGCCCCTAAAGATACATACTTTTAAATGTTGCCTTCAGGTTGTGGTAATTTAGATACTTTACATTCATGATTTGAAAAAAAACTGTACAAAACTTGAGTAGTTGAGAACTTTACTAAAACAAATGTACACAGGTACAAATGTAAACATGCATACATTTGTTTTAAAAGTACTTACCTGTGGGAATTTAAAGTTTTTTCCCTTGTATTTAGGTCAGAAGAACCAGAGGAAAAGAAAGCTCACACAGAAGACACAACTTCATCATCTACACAGATGATTGATGGTGATTTACAGGCAAATCAAGCGGCATATAATTATAGTGCCTGGTATCAAGTGAGTTCACCTAATTGAATTTTTTGCTTGTAGATGTTATTCAAAAATGAAAATAAAAATAATTTAATAATAATTTTTTATTTAATAATTAGGATAATTTAATAATAAAATTAAAAATAAATTAGGATAGTCTTTTTTTTTTTTATAACAACTACTTCTATTCCAGACTGTATAATAAATTGTCTTTTGTGGTTAAGTCTTGGAATTTTAGCACTGAACACATGCCTGGTTTCTTAAATGTATATGCTTTAATTATACTTTCATAAATGGAACCGAGCCAGTTTTAGCATGCTAACATGTGCTTTTTCCTTTCAGTACAATTATCAGAATCCGTGGAATTATGGACAGTATTACCCTCCCCCTCCAACCTGATGGGAAAATATATCAGATGGAATGTATTAAAAGTATGAAATTATTTTTTTTTAATGAGGGATGTAAACATAGCATAAGCTTGTTGTATTTGATAACTTGTTTTCCTGTTTTCTGTGTAACATGATTTGTTTAGTAATAGGGGAAAATGTCACTTAGTAGCTTACCACAGATACTATTTCCTACCATTTATAAAATTTACTTTTTATTGGAGAACTATTTTTTTGATTTTTTGCATTAAGTGGTCTAGAATTCTTTTGCAATGGATTTGCAACAGAAATCCTTTGTAGCCTTAAGGGGTAGGAAAAAAACTGACTGGAAATCATGTCAGTGTAGTTCAAGATACTGAAAATATATAAGGGCTGGTTATTAAGGATTTACCTCCTCTGTAAAAAAAAAAAAATGGATTTTTAACCTTTAATGACAAGGTTTTGTCTGTTTCAATTATCCTTGTGAATTTGGATTTAATTGCAGAAAAGATACACTATTAAATACTATGTCTTGGGATAGAGATTATAAATGAAAAAATGGAGTGTTTGCATCCCTTTTAAAAAATGAAAATCATATCAAAAGTATGTTGTTTCAGGAGACTTTGTATTTAGAATATTCATGTAAAACTTGTGAGCAAGCTTTCATTTTGATCAAACTGATCATCTTCATTTTTGTAATAAAACTTAAGACTCCTTAACTAATTGTTATGAATTTATTTGGGGGCAGGTTCACCTAACAATATTAACTTTCTCATTATTAGTGGACCATTTGTTTTGAAGTATACTTTTCTTGAATTTAGCTAAAATCACACCATTTATAGCTTTTTGCTCCCTCTGTTTCTCTGCTTGTCTTCTCACTATACAGGAACATTTATTTAAAGAGGAGTGTGCCTCTGGAAAAGCTGTCTGGACAGTTTTACTATAACTCCCTGTTTTGATTAAATGTTAGTCCTGGTTAACTTAATCAGAACAATTATCTATTAACAACAAATCAATCAAGACACTGAATACATTTTATTGAGCCTTTCAGTTTACAACATGAGGTAAAAGGAAAGTCAGTTCTCTTTAACCAATATTTTACACAGCTGTAGTAAAATATTTCAAACTTTAGGGAATTATAATGGATTACATATATTAAAAGTTGCGGATCGGGTAAACAGTATCTGCATTCTTGAATTTTCCAGTTGACTCTTCCGTTACAATAGTAACCAGCTCTAATTAGTTACATAAGTTTCTTCAAGGCCATGTTTTATTGTTGCTGATGTCTTTACATCTGAAGCATTGCTATTTCAGTCAATATCCACTAATTCCACTTCAAAAATGAGTTTTGCATTTGGTGGAATTCTGTTGCAGAAGTCAAGGTAAACTTGATAAAAATTGCTTCTTCTTTCACTCCCAATATCCTCAGTCTAAAATTAGCATTATATCTAATGGATATTTGGTATTAACCTCAAAGAGAAGGGCTTTATGAATGACTGAGAGGCTAACACATACTAGCCTAGTGGTTCCCAAAGTATCTTTGTGAATGGTGATCATAATCTACTAGTATAGGCTGACAAGACAAGTTGAGTTTGGACTAGGGTCTTCCTTACCTGGATGCCTCACCAGTACTCCCAAATTAGCCACCACCTAATGAAGATGGTTACTCAGTGCTTTAAAAAAAACAAAACAAAAACAAGGACGTGATTTCAATATAGCTGGGTGTATAGGTTATGTTAAATCAAATTTCGTATGAGGTAGTGCCTTATATTTGCTGTGATTTTTAAGATGCCAAGTTCAGAAAAGTGTTATTTTTATCTGATTGGTTTTGAGATGCTTCACATGAGAGAGAGGCAGCTGTCGTTGGGCCATCTAATTTTGATAGGCTTAGAAGAGGGCTATATTCCTAAATAATTTTAACTGATACAAGTGGAGAGAACTTCCAAGTTTTTTAAAAGTTACTTTAATCCAACTAGTACAATGGGAATGGAACCAACAAAAGAAAAAACAACTTCTCAGTTATTGGATTGTTCTGATCATAATGGTCAGGAGCCATGTTTATTTTTTTGTTTATTTTTTTTTTTTTTAATTTTCACAAACTGGGCCTATCAGAAAAGTACTGTCATTAGTAGTAATCACAGATGCTTACACTATGGTGGACCCATGGTCCCCTTAAATTTCACAACCAGTAATCCCTAACATATGTTCCATTTCTAAGCTTTGAGTACCCATTTAAATGCCTGAAATTATACTGCAGCATAAAATTACCATGAGCCATACTTATATCCTATAATTTGCTATAGTTGTTTGTACTGGACATCTTAACTCCTTTAAGTAAATCCTTCAAATAGTAACAACTGCCTTTCAAAGATGAAAACGTAAACCTCACAATTTAGCTCTTAAAAATCAAGAACTGATTTCAAGAGGACAAAAATGTAAATTCTATTCTAGCTCAGGTTTGGATACTTTGTACTACTAAGACATGTTAACTCCTGTCTCTATTGGAGGTGTCTACACAGAAGCATCTAAGTATTAGGAATACTGGTCTGGACATGATTCCTGATCTGGAAATTAACCTAGATAGCGTCTTTTATACCTTCAGGTGGTCTTCATGTTTTTGTTTGTTTTTACTCACAAAGGAGAAAAGGATACTTGGCATCAGGCTGTCCTTTCTTTCCATAAGCCCATTCTGGTTCAATCTCTAGTCGAGCCTTTTCTCCTTTACTCATGGTCAAGAGTGCTTCATCCCACTAAAGGCAAGAACATGAAATAAATACTAATGATAATTTGCAAAAACTACATGTAAACCTAGAAAACAGTATATACCAAAAAGCATTCCACTACTGAATTTCATTATATTCTAAGGTAATGTCCTTGGGTGAATCTTGGTCCTTTATTTCCTCATTGCAAAAAAAAAAAAAAAAAAAAAAAAAAAAGATGTATTAATTTTAACTAAACTCTACCCCCAATATAGGGGTAGAGATCTTCATAACTCCAAGATAAAGAGTTGCATGCTTTACCAGCCAAGGCAGCCAGGCACCGTGGGTCTTAAAGTCAGTTACCAAAACCAGTTAAATCAACAGGATGCAAAGATATGACTAATATCATATACTCTGTTGAAATGTCAGTCACATAAAGCTTAAGGGATAGAGATCTGTTACATAATGGCAACTAAGAATATGGTTCACTAGAAGAAATACACAAGCAAATTAGTCACAGGAATAGAAAAATTGATCAGTTTGGTATATAGTTAGTATCAACTAGGTACAATCAGGTAGCAGTTAAGGTTATTTTCAACTAAACCTTTAGTTTGAAGATGTTTTATATGCTATTTTAGGCTCTGGATACGATTGAGTTGTATTTTAGGACTTATCACAGTACAAAGAATAACATTGAGGATTCTCATAAATGCATGTGAATAGGTATGTCAGTTACAACGTTTGATGTTGTGAATAAAGACCATTTAATAATAAATGGGCCCTAGAATGACAGCTTCAGTGAAGCTGATAATCAGTGCTACTATCCATTACCTCCTTTTGTACACTGCAGTGGTCACTGCAGCTCAAGCCTATCTTCCCCTTTTCTCAAAGTCTCCTGTTACCTCTCACAAGAAGGGGTGGGTGAAAAAGGCATCCTTAGGTTTGAAAGATTTTTTGGTGTTTGAACCTCGATTGTGCAAGGTGAAAAAACTCAGAACAAACTCTTTCTTCTATGAGTAATTCAGTGAAACAGGTATTTTACCTTTCTCTACCATGTATAAGTAGTACAACTATGTAACATTTTGCAAGAATCTTAAAAAAAATTTTTTTTTAATGTTTATTCATTTTTGAGAGCGCAAGCAGGGCAGGGGCAGAGAGAGGGAGACAGAATCCGAAGCAGGCTCCAGGCTCTCAGCTTTCAGGACAGAACCTGACGTGGGGTTCGAACTCACGAACCAAGAAATCATGACCTGAGCTGAAGCTGGATGCTTAACCAACTGAGCCACCCAGGCACCCCTACAAGAATCTTAAAGATAAATTTATTTATTTATTAAAAAAAAAAAATTTTTTTAATGTTTATTTATTTTTGACAGAGATAGAATGCAAGTGGGTTAGGGGCAGAGAGAGAGGGAGACACAGAATCTGAAACAGGCTCCAGGCTCTGAGCTTTCAGCACAGAGCCCGACGCGGGGCTCGAACTCACGAGCTGTGAGATCATGACCTGAGCCGAAGTCGGACACTCAACGGACTGAGCCACCCAGGTGCCCCAAAGATAAATTTAGAAAGCCAAACTTTCTGACAAAGAATTACTTTAAGAAGAAAAACAATATTAAAAGGGGCAGGCATTTAATAACATGAGTCTCTACTATATATTATGTGCTGCAGTTAAGCTTATTTGTTTAGCAACCTTGAGGAAGGTTGTACTGTCCATAACTGAGACCCAGAAAAATTGTGCCAGATCAGTTAGCAATGATAGCACTTGATTTGTTAGACTCCAAAGATTTTTTTATCATAGCCCCAATCCTAATTCTTTATGGCACCATACCACAAGTAGCATGTGCCAGAACATCTGTTGATTCATTGCCATTTTTTACTTACTCCTCTGATAACTTTGCCTATTCCAACCTTAAAACTTAAAGGCTTGGCGTTTTTCTTCTTCTTTGAACCTGTAAAACAAATTTTCCTTATAATGCATGATGAAATTAAGTTTCATTGGAAAAACAGTTGACTTAAGTCTTTAAATTGATTTTAGAACTTACCATGCATTTGAAAAGAAAATAAAAATTCAGGAAACTCAAAATTCTATCTTTACATATAGTTATGGTCTAAAAGGTAGAGGAGAGGGACCTATATTTACACCACTAAAACAGCACACTATTCTCCCTTTTACATTGAAATATGAAAGCCTCACTTTGGGACATTAACCAAGTTTAGACTAAGCTTCCCTGTATTTTGCTTCCCAATTACCAAGAGATATTTATTCACCCAGCCAATAGTGAATTGAAGACCTCTTCCAAGTAAATCACAGGTGCAAAGACTTCTGGAAAAATTGACAGCCAAGAGAAAGGTACAGCCAACTGCTCATGTACCACACAAATATTTTGCAATGCCTTATGGCTAAAAAGGTAAGATTACATTTAGACTTACTCGTTTGAATATTAGTATCAAAAACAGTCCCATCCTGTAGTGTTCCTGTATACCAGCAGTGAACAACATCTCCCTTTTTGGGAAAGTTGGTTTTATCTCCTTTTTTAAGAACAGATTTTACATATTTTGGTGGACCCTAAAAACAGAAATAACACACAGAGTTATTAACTCACATCCTTCTTTTTGAGAAGGATGACTAAGAGAATTCTAATACTACCAACTGAGACCCAAGTCTGGTCACAGAGTTTCAAAGATTTAAATAGAAAACTTTTCCTTCTGGTTCACCTCTGAGTTAAAAAAACCCACCAACTCATTGCAAGTCTGTGATGACAATGTTAGTAAATAGCCTCTCTCTAATTTCAAATAACTTCCAGCCTCGCTGGAAACCAATGTTCTTTTGACAAAATTCTGTTAATTAACAAATCATAAAATAAATCCTGTTATTTTCCAAGGTCAGAAATATCATTACTATTTAATTCCTATAAAATCATAAGGCATTAAATAAAACGCTGTGACTTTTTTTAAAAGATTTGAGTTGTTACCAATAACGAACATTACTGAATATTTTATTATATCCAATTAGAATGAAATACAGTAATGCTCTATTGGTTTCTGAACTTGAAAATAAATTCACACAATGAATAGAATTATCTATAGAAATTACCATAACATGGGGTACCTGGGTGGCTCAGTCAGTTGAGTGTCTGACTTCAACTCAGTTCATGAACTCACAGTTCATGAGTTTGAACCCTGCCATCAGGCTCACTGCTGTCTACAAAGAGCCTGCTTAGGATCCTCTGTCCCCTCTCCCCCTTCCCCTACTCGTGCTCTCTCAAAAATTAATAAAACATTAAAAAAAAATTACCATAATAGGCATATTATGCTAGAATAAAACAGGATCATCTGGGTCTTCTTTAAAAGTTAAAGGCTTAACCTAATCAGCAGTGATTCCAAACATGTGAGAAAAGCAAGTTTTTATTACTGATAAACTGAAATGTAAATGGATGGTAAGTATGGTCAGTAAAGGAGCAAGAATTATTTGTGCCGGGGCTTTGTTATTGCCTTATAATTACTAACGTCAAATACTGTAGTAATTATGTGAATGAACTAGAATAATGCAAAAAAACCATTAAATTGGTGATTATGGCTCAGACTTCATGGTGAAGGTGCCAGTCTGCTCATGGATGGCATCCATTTCTGTGTTTCACAAAGTGTCTTTTACAGACCACTCATTGCTTAGTATTGTTACCACTGTTAGAAAAAAAGGGGTCTACCATAATTGTTTCGGAAACACCATGTTAAACAAAGTTAAATATGCCTCTGTTCTGCATGATTTCTCAGAACTGTCATCAGCTAACATGCACTGTGAATCTTCAAGGAGACAGAAAGCACAGGTTTTGATGATGCTAGAAAACAACCTGGACCTTCTGGAACCTATATAACACACTTTAAGAAATGCTGTTCTAGTTATTTGATCTGATTTTGCGTTTCACTGCAAGAACCTGATTGGTTTATGGTGAGAGGTCAGATCAGTCCCAAGGCTATACCTGAGTTATATGCTTGAATGGACCTGGCTTTAAGAAAATTTCTTAGCTTTGCAGCAATTTCTTTAGTTCAGAATTTTGAGAGTAAACATTACGGTTTCAGTTAACTGGATAACATCATAGCCTCTAAACATGAAAGTATGTTACATAATTATTACTATTATCCTTTCAAGAAATATTTGAACATGTTCTATGTGTTAGAAATTGGAGATACATAGGGTGCTGACAGGGTCTTGACCCTCAGTCTAGAAGAGAATATAGTCATGTGTGTAATTACGTGGGTTATGAGACCTAAACAGGAAGCACAGGGTGCTAAGATGCGAAGTTTATAACAGAGAAGAGCATTTTCACAGCAGGGAACAGCATGAAAATAGTATAGTCTGCAAGGGAGTAATGAAGGAGACAATGGGATGAGATGAGGATGGAAAGATAGGTAGCATAAGTTAAGAAACTGTTTTGTTTTAAATCTTCAGGTCACTGAACAGCCAACTAAGAGTTTTAAACACAGAAGTTATAGAATCAGATTTGTTTTTTTGTTTTTTTTTTTTTAATTTGAGAGAGAGAGAGAGCGCAAGCAAGAAGCGCAGAGGGCGACAGAGGATCCCAAGCAGGCTCCTTGCATAGGGCTCAATCACATGAACCTGGGATCATGACCTGAGCCAAAATCAAGAGTCCAACACTCTACCAACTGAGATACCCAGGCACCCCAACAGATCACTGTGACCTAGTAAGGAATGGATATGAAATCAAAGTGGAAGTGGGGAGACCTGTTAGGAAGAGGTTAGTAGTCTGGATCTACACTAGATATAGTTTTGAGATACATGTACTGCAAAATCAACAGAATTTGGTGATGATTAGATGCAGAGGAACTGTACAGGATGAATCTCAATTTTTAGCTGAAGTATTTTTAGTCATTTCTGACTGCTGAGCCTGAATTCCTGCACCATCTTGTATTTTCTCCCATCCAATATTCATTCCTACTTGAAAACTTTAACATTAAATACATAAAAGAAAATAAATATATTAACGAGGACTGATTTATTTAAAGTCCAGTAAGAGCTATTAGACACGGTTCTTTACATTAAAATAAATAAGGTAGAGACAAATAATATAGATACCATGTGCTACAGGAATTTATGCAGTTAAGTATAAAGTCTGGGATGGTGAAAACTTCAGAGGAAGTGATGAGCCCATGACCTGGTTCTTAAAAGTGACACTGAATTGACAAATAGGGAGTTAAAGAGAAAGACACATTAAATAAGAAATAAAAGTATGAGAGTGGGAAAGGGCAGTTTAATAGGCAATGAGCAGACATTTGCGGTTAAAGAAGAACGTTTCTACCGAAGTAGTAAATATGGAGCTGGGCAGACACTGGAAAACTTTGAATGCCAATAATGCTGTCCAACAGAAATACAATGAGGACCACAAATATGATTTTACGTTGTCTGGCTGCCACATAAAACCAACACACTCAAAATAATATGTCAGTATTTAATCAATATAAAAGATAGATTATAAATTCTTTTGTAAAAAAAAACCATACCAAGCTTCTGAAACAGAGTGCGTATTTTACACTGAAAGCACATTTTAATTTGGAGTTGCCATAAAGTGCTCAGTAGCCACATAAGGCTAGGGACTGCTGTATCGGAACAGCACAGTTCTAGACAGTACAGAATTACTAAAGACTTCTGAGCAGGGTATGGTTTGCAAAATACTATTTTACTTAAGTAAAACTTACGCATTTTACTAGAATAAATATTTTAGGGCTAAATGGAGGAAGAAAGAGAATGAAGGCAGATCAATGATTTTTCCAATACTTCAGGTCTGAGGACTTGGAATGCCTGAGAATCAAAAAGGAATGAAGATATGAAAAAAAGATTAAGAAAGATTTAAAAGGTTTGAAAAGATGTTTGAGAGCATTAGTCCTGAGGGAGACATGAGAAGGAAAACATTAGAGATTCAGGAATCTTTAATTCTAAGGTAGGAAGAAGAAAATGGTTACAACTATGTTAACATTTTGGTAAAATAGGAGTATAAAATGATACAATGGTGAAGGAGTATGAGGACTGAGAACTTGTGGGAGAAGTGTCCAGTAGTTTATGTGGGCAATGTGATGGGGAATGCAGCAAGAGATAATATAAAAGTTGCTGAGTAACAGTGAAATTAGAAATCATGCTTGGCTGATATGAAGCATGAATTTATGCCAAACCCAATAAACAGACTATGATTATTTTTCTTCACAGTGTTCACTCTGCAGCTCCAAAGCACACAGAAAGTAGACAGCAGGAATCAGCCGAGTATTAGCTATGGAATCCAGGTGCTAGAAAGACAGTCAGAGTACATAACTGGGTTCAGGCCTGCCAGTTAAATAAAATGAAGAGGTTTTTAAAAAAGGGATATGGTTTAGGATCCTCACAAGATCTCTTTGAGAGTGTCTCCAGCCCTTACAACCTTTTATTTGTAACTCTCTTTTCCTTGAGCTCTTAATGATATACTATCTGCTGCCTTATCCCTCCTTTATTCTAATTTTCTGGAAGGCAAACTATTTTGCTAATTGCTTTTGTAATCCTTTTAGTAATTATTATACCTTTATTTACTTTAGTAGCTGCTCAGTGTTTGCCCAGTACAATATTTGTCAAATCTTGGGGTGCCTGGGTGGCTCAGTCGGTTGGGCGTCCGACTTCGGCTCAGGTCATAATCTCGCAGTCCGTGAGTTTGAGCCCCGCATCGGGCTCCGTGCTCAGAGCCTGGAGCCTGTTTCAGATTCTGTGTCTCCCTCTCTCTCTGACCCTCCCCCGTTCATGCTCTGTCTCTCTCTGTCTCAAAAATAAATAAACGTAAAAAAAAAATTAAAAAAAAAAAATATTTGTCAAATCATATTGGATGTGATAAACCTCAAAACTGCTTTAGTGTGAATACATATCCACAAATATTAATTTGTGCTTTTCAATCAACAGGAAAATACCACGTAAATTAACTAGCTTTAGTTGTATAAACTTCTGTAATTCTGTACCTGAACTTATACTCTGTCTACAAATATCCAAATGCTATACACCTTCATCATTAGGTCACACCTCTTTATAAGACCTGAGGAATATTATTATTACTATTGGATTATTACCACTGATACTAAGTGCTAGGAATGAGTGAGCTTAGTTAGCAAGGTATTATCAGAAGTGTTACGATTGTAATTATTCAGCTCTACTGTGGCTGTTCTCAGTACTGTCCTTGGCTCTACTGAGGCTCTCCATTTGCAGAAATGGTTTAATATGGCTCTTCAAACATTTGTACCAAAATGTAAAAATCTATGTTGGGAAAGATGAGACAGATGACTCCATACCCTGCAGCCAAGCCTGGACTATATCTATTGCCAAGGATAGCGTGTACATTAGAAAAAGCTAAAAATAGTCACAGTGAAGTATCTTTCACTCAGTCCAACTTGGCTATACAATCATGACCTTAAAATGGCTTTGGAAGCTCAGAAGTTCTGGTCAGACATAGAGGAAATATAAAATACAAAGCTAGAGGTTTTACAGGAAAGCCTTATACTGTAAAGTACTGGTTCTTAGGTGTTTTTTATGATTTAGTACACCTAAGGGAGAGAACACACTCCAAATCAGTGTTTGGTTCACTGAAAAGTGCCCATACTCCACCACTCCTTACTAGGAGAAATCAGTGCTGTAAGCAAATACTTTTATCAAATTCACATTAGAAATAAAATAATATTCTACACAAACCTCATCCAGAGTCTCTTCAGACTTGGTTTCTTTGGGTTTATCTTCATTAAGCTTCACATTTTTCACCTGCTCAGACACTTTACTTATACTTTCAGTACCCTTGAAACGCTGTAAGGAAAATGTTCACCATATTCAGGACAGGTTAAAAGCTAGAAGGGACATCTAGATTTTCAACATTTTAATTGAATGAACATCTGCGCCATGAATATAGGCTACATTATTCAAATGTAGATAAATGGAAACCGCCTAGGAAAAATCTTCATTTTAATCAACAAATATGACCCTGAAAGTATTTTACAAGATAAATTCTGAAATGAAATCTTTAGAAAAGGCAACTCAGACTCATATATGAATACCATTCACAAAACTCCTTAATAATGACTCTTTGCTTTGTCATTTCAGAATGAACAAATACTGGAGAATTTAAAATTTGTTTTTCTAAAGGCTCAGCCTCAGTCTGAGATTTTAAATTCATTGGCTTAATCTGGAAATAGAACTTACTTTGGATTTTAACTTTTCAGTGTGCTTATTTGTCTTAAACTATAGGGAATTATTTTTAAGAATTTGGTTCCTTTTAAAATATCAAAACATCCTCCCATACTACAGATGAGCTTTGCTAGATTTGACAGCTAGTCCACTTATGACTAGAGTTAAGAAAAACTGCAGGTGGAAAAACTTAAAAACATATTTTGGGAATAAGTTTAAACCTTCTTTTTGCAAATAAAATATTTAAAATAATATTTTGGTAATAAAATGTAACAATACTCACCTTACTTTCAAAAAGATGGTTATAGGCTGTAACCAAATGGTCCTTGTTAGCTGTCTTAGCCACATTTTTAATGTTTCCTAATAACTTATGTTCTGCAAGAAACTACAAAAAAAAAAAAAAAAAAAGCTGGTTAGAATAATCTCCCTCACATAATAAGGGTCTAAATGTTAGAAAATTCCCTTTTATGTTAGCAATTATGCCTTCAATAGAACTACTAATGACAGAAGAAATGAAATAAACATATTTATATCCTACTTCATAACAAAAAGATTTATGGAAGATTAAAAATATTACTTATAAAAATTGACAAGAGTGGAACTGTAATATGTAGAAGATCACACTGTTGCATACTAACCCTTTTCCTTCCCATTATGGAACTCATAGAACATTTATACAGCAAGTACACTCTGGTGACTGGACAATGCTGCTACTGGTAGGCCATGGCCCTGGGAGCCTCAAACCATTGGGCATAGCTGTCTTGACAAATCTGTAACCCATTCTTAGCAGACCAGGAAGCATTATTAGCTAATGCTGGATATACGGTGGTTAAGTATATGGGCTGAGGAGTCAGATCATCTGGGTTAAAATCTTAGCTATCTGATCTTAGACAAGGGAGTAAGCTTTCCTAAAGACTCCGTTTCTGTATCAGAGTGGAAGATTAGTAACAGCATCTATGTCAGAAGGTTGTTCTAAGGACAAATGCAACAATCCACTTAATGCCTTTTATGTACAGCCTGTCACATGGTCAGAACTCAGTATTAGCTATTGGGACTAATAACATAATGTACTTAATAATTCAAAGTAATATAACTCCATTTATCTCAAATAAAAGACTAAATTGGCAGATGGACAACAAAATACTACTATTGAATATTGAGTCATCAAATTGTAACTTCATCTCAAAATCATGTCTTTGTTTTCCTTATTTTATTCTGCTTCCTTTTCTGCCTTCTGGCCCTTGAATCATCATTTTTGTTACTTTCTCAAAGTTCTTCTGGCATCTTCTTTTGATAAGGCAGCTTTTCTAATACTATCACTATTGTATTTTTTTCTCCTCTGCTTTTTCCTCTTCCCCTCTTAGAGAAATGTTCTAAATGATAAAGGTGGCTGGGGAAAGGTTATTTTGATTAAATGGAAGTAATAAGTTGTTTTAGCACTCTTGTGATTTCTTTAGCAAGATTCCAAAAAGAAATCCAAAATATAAACATCTCCTTGATATCTTATGATCAATAGAACACTGATTGTCAAATATAGGTTTAAGTATGTGAATTAATACTGGAGAATATGCACTCAAAAGGTTAATGCATTAAAAAATACTCTGAAAATTCCAGTCTCTTGAAATTGTCCCATGTAGGCTAGTTTGAGGTTAGATTCCACATTGGGATGATTTGCTCTGTAACAATTTGATGAAGTACAGTACTGAGGCATTAAATGTTATCAAATGATATGCCTAGTTTATTCTGTTGTTCCAATTGAAATATGAACTGACTTAAGAGAAAATAATTCCACTAGAATGGCATGGTCTTTCTTTTTATCCTGTATCCCCAAACACTAAGCGTAGTTCTTGCTATCGATGTATAAATATTTGCTGATGTCAGGATACTTATTATGGGTGTATGGAACCGGAAGCTAGAGAGTAACTATATCTCCTCCTCTTCAAGACACTTCAAAATGAAAATAAAGTACAATCCTCACAGAAGCCAAAAAAATTTTTTTAAATCCAAGTTTAGAACTTAAATTAAAAATTGTAGAGAAATCATACTGCTGCTTCTATTTCCCGTAAGTGGGGGGGATGCAGCGAGCACAAATTATACAGTGGTTCAGCAGTTTAAGAGAGGCATGGTCTTAATTTCCAAAGGGCAGAGTCTGACAAAAAAAACAACAACCCAAAAAGCAAAAAAACAAACACTTATGACCACAGTCAGTTAAGATGGAGACTATATTGAAAAATGCAGCGCGTACAGTATAAAGAATGCCAAATACATTTCTTAAGTTTGTTTATAACAATGGGAGACACTACCCTAAATGCGCATGTAACTCTCCTAAGTATAAAGGGTGAAAAGGTCATGTGAAGAGTCGAAATTTTAAAAAGTTAACCCGCAATCTACAGATTTTTAAAAATTACACGCACTAGCGTTCAGTATTTAGTAAGTGATGAGAAAAGCAAATTGAACATACCGTTCCAACAAAAATATTCACAATCCTTCTCATTTCCCTAATGGCCTACTCCCCTGTAAGGGTCTCATCCAGGTCCCCAGTCCTCAGGCATTAGTCCCAACCCCCAGTATCTCCTGTTTGTTTTTGTTTTCTTTTTTTCATGGTTTCCACCCTCACTCAACGCGCCCAAGGAGGTTCTAATTATGCAATTGCTGCCTGCCTGCCTGCCTGCCCCAAGAAATAAAGCCATTCCCTCCGCCCAAACGAGGCAGCCCGGGAAGGCGGGAGCATGGCTCCGCGGCGCACGCGAGGCCTCTCCGGCCTTCCAGGCCACAGGCCGCGGGAGGACGAGGGCGGGGGCACGGAGGAATACGGAATGTACGGGCATCTCCGGGGGGGTGAGGCGTCCCTCAGCAGCACCAGCCCGGCCGCCCCGCCGCCTCTGGTACCGAATCTGAACCGTGGTCCTGTAGGAACTTGATAATGTCCTTCTTGGGGAGCTGCTCGCTGCGCAGCTGCTCCACGGTCCAGGCCCGCTGTGGAACAGCCGCCGCCATCTTCCCCCGCTGCCTCTGCTTTACTGAGCCAGCCCGCCTCGCTTCAGCATCGCCCCGCCCCTGGGGCGTGGCGTGGTCTCCGCCTAGAGCTCGGGGAGGCGGGGTCACGGCGCTACCCGTCGGGATTGGGGCCGGTCCTTGAGTGACGTCAAGTCTGTGCTTTGAGGGCTTCTTTGTTGAGTCCGGGAATAAACCAGTTGATGGAGTCCTTGTGGCAGACTATGCGGATGACCTAAAACTGTCATCTGCTCTTAATTGGAACCATTGTGAGGTGATCACAGTTGGTAGTGATTTTTATTTACTAGCCATTACTCCCATTTGTGTATTACCGACGGGCTTCTATGCCTTTAAGGCCTGTATATTACCTGGTTCAAGAAAACAACAGCAGTCAGAATCTAATTCCATTCTATCTAGTTTTAGCCTAAAAATTCACACCTAAATTGGCTTGTCCATCAGAACAACATATGCCCCACCATCTCCCTTTTAAAAGTCACACAAATTAAACTAAAATACAACTTTTCACTTTCCCTGCCCAAGAAATAAAAACACACGAGAAAGTTTGTCTAAAAGCAAGTTCAAGAAACTTGAGCAAATAAAACGATGTAAAGAAGCACGCTTGCTGATGAGGGTGACGTCATCAATGTTCAAAACAACTTCAGGTGAATGTACTTTTTCTCAATACACGAGGAAACAAATTTAGAGAGGTTACTCCAAGTTGCCAAGGTTTAGAGTGGAGAAGTCGGGAATCATATCCAAGTCTGACGTAGAAAGCTATTGCTAGAATAGAATAATGCCACACTGACGCTTACTGCTCTGTATCATTTATGAAGATGTAATGGTGGAGTATCAGGAAAACCTAACTTTTTTCTTTTGGATTTCCCGATAAATACAGGACCAAGCCATTCACTCTTAACAATAAAACTATTAACATAATGGGTTGACTCTCCAAATACTGTGAAAAAGAGACATTTTTTTCCCTCAGTTTGGATAAAGAAATAAGACTAGATATTTAATTCTACCTAAATCCTTTTCACCTCATCTTCTGATTTAAAAACACAGCCAATAAGGAATGTTAGACGCTCAAAAACGTTAAATTCACAAAAATATGGGTATCTGTTGTTCCTAGTATCTCAAGGTTATTTATTTTTATCTTTTTAAGCAGTATCACTTGAGCGATGAGGCCCGGACACACACAGTCCTTGGGAACGGAACTTAGATTTAGAGTCTGTAAAGAAATTAACTACGGACCACATTTAGACTAACTCCTTAACAATGCGCATGCGTCTCCGGGAGGCCGCGAGAGTTTCCGGGAAGCCAGCCAATTATATTTCCAACGCAAACTCAGTGGCGGTATTTTCAACTAGATGAACCGGCTGCAGTCCCGCCTTCACGTTCCACTGTTGTGTGCGAAGGTAACCGATGTGGAGCCGAATGGCGGTTGAGCTGCTGCAACTGCTAGTGTCCGAGAGAAGCGTTTGGTGGTTGTCGGCCTAATGAGCGGACGGCAAAAAACGCTTTTCCAGACGTGGGGCTCAAGTTTTTCTCGATCCGTAGGGGCTCCGGCTTGCAACTCTGGACCTGAGCGGCCTCAGAGCCCTGGCATCTCCAGGGCACGTTGTCCTCCAGCGGTAGAGGTTGCCGAGGTTCCGCCGGATTCGGACGATGATGTATTGCTGGTTGCAGTGTACGAGGCAGAGCGGCAGCTGAGTCTAGAGAATGGCGGTTTCTGCACCTCAGCGGGCTCCCTGTGGATTTACCCAACTAATTGCCCAGTGCGGGACTACCAGCTACACATTGCCCGGACCTCTCTGTTTTGCAACACGCTGGTGTGTCTGCCGACTGGATTGGGAAAGACCTTTATTGCCGCCGTGGTCATGTACAATTTCTACCGCTGGTTTCCTTCCGGCAAGGTGGTCTTCATGGCCCCCACGAAACCTTTGGTGACACAGCAGATAGAGGCTTGCTACCGAGTGATGGGTATCCCGCAGTCCCACATGGCCGAAATGACAGGTATTTTAGAAAGAATGGGCTAATTTGAAATTAAGAGCACGCATTCTGGTGGAAATGGAAGTAAAGGAATTCCTGACCCATGTGGAATAGTACCCAGATCTCAATATCCGTATTTTACATCTTCTCCCTTAAGGCATTATCTACTTGTAGCAAGTCTGGCCCTAACGAAAAGGGCTGATTTATTCAATTTTCAGAGACTCCCCGTAGTTTGAGCATTTTGAAGCGATTGATTATGTGTGTATACCCCATTGGTAAGTGAACATGAGGTTTTCTGACTTTCTTCCCCAGAAAGATTTCCCAGTTGAAGAAGGTACTTCTCTGCAGCTATTATGCCATTTTGGTAGGAATTCTCTAAAGACAGGCTAGTTTTGTTGTTTTTAGCCAGCGTTGACATTTGGGTCACAGCAGAGTTTAAAACGTAACATTTCCGTGATTTGTTAAATTGTTCTTGTCTGAAGGCAGATTACCAAGCAGGGCTGCATTCTGAAATTAGGCCAGATTGTTTATAAATATTTTAAAGATAATAGCCTTGGTGTTTAGAATGTAGGATGTCACTTTTGTTTACAGGATCTACTCAAGCTTTAACCAGGAAGGAAATATGGCGCAGTAAGAGAGTCCTTTTTCTTACACCTCAAGTCATGGTAAATGATCTTTCTAGAGGAGCTTGTCCGGCTGCTGAAATAAAGTGTCTAGTTATTGATGAAGCTCATAAAGCTCTTGGAAACTATGCTTATTGCCAGGTAATATTTTATTTAAAAGTATTTTGTACTGTGTATATATTGTTAACGAGTATTTTGGTGACTACTTCTTGATGGAAGTTATTGATGTATTATCATTATGAAACAGCCTCTTATTTCCGAATAGATGATGATAGGAACTACTTCATTCAAATCAGTGTCTGTGCTGTCTTTTTTTTTTTTTTTAATCCTTGACAAGACCATTAGTGTCAGGTGTAGATGATGAAAGCCTAGTCCTGATTGAGGCAGTGATCCAAAATAAGGTTATGGGTGAGTTTTGGAAGTAAGATAATAATCCAAAGATTGGTAGTGTATATGCAGTATCATTCCTTGGCAGCTAGGTAAAAATCATACTTAACTGTCAAGAGTTGTTACCAAGAATGATTGACATAATGTATGGGACATACCTAACACAGAGCCTTCTGTTGAAGGCATATGAATATGAATTACAAAGGTGAAGAGGTGGGATATGGCTGGAGAGGTACTTGAAGTCCAGGTCATGGAGGCATTTGTATTTTATGCTTAGCAGTTTGAATGTTGTTTGTAGGACACTGGGGATGTAGGTAGTGGAGACTCATTGAAAAGTGTTTACTGGGGTGATACTTAAGATTTAAAAGAGATTAGAAGAGAGAAGACTAAAAGTAGAGTGTACGATGAGAGAGAGGAGCAATTTAGGATGACTCCCAAGTGTCTGACTTGGAAGATTGTGCTTCTAGTCGAGATGGACAGTTCTGGAGACACAGAAGATTTGGGTACTGTGGAAAGATGAGTGCAGTTTAGATTGTTGAGTTTGAAGTGTCTGTGAGGAATCTAGCTATCAAGGCCCAGTGGGCAGTGGGAGACAACTTTCAATCTCAGTGGGGAGTTCTGAGCTGGAGATACAGATTTGGAAATTACCAGCATATAGGTGGTAGGTAGTTAAAACTATAAGCTGGTGATATCAGGGAGAAGGTATAGAGTAAGAATACAAGTGAAAATTGATTTTATTTAGTGCAAAGAGATGAATTTTACTGCCAGTTTGTGCATTTGTAGTTTCCTTGGGGACTTTACGTGTTATTGTATTATATCTCTGTTGTCTTCTGAAGAGAATAGTCCTCTTTCTTAGAGTTGATTTTAAGAAGGAAATGGATATATATATATATATATATATATACACACACACACACATATATATCTGTGTGTGTGTATATATATGTATATGTATATATACATGTATATGTATATATATGTATATATATGTATATATGTGTATATGTATATATACATGTATATGTGTATATATGTATATATGTATATATACATGTATATGTGTATATATGTATATATGTATATACATGTATATATATGTATATATATACACACACACATATATCTGTGTGTGTGTATATGTATATATTATTAATATCTTTCCAAGTTAATATCCAATGTGTTAATGTTTCTGCTTGAGAGGGGCATTTAAAAATTTTAAGTCTGTGAATTTACTTTGTAGATTTACTAATACTCAGCAACTTTAACTCATTTATTTGCAAAAAATTTCTAGCATTGTTAATTTTTTTAATTACAATATTGATGCTTTTATTGAGTACAAAGAGACATACACTGACTTCATTAATATCCAGATACCCCTTAGTGTTTATGCTGTATTGAATATTATAGAGTCCAACAGGCACACCAAGTCCATGAAGAATGTAGCTTCCTGGGTTACAAACACAGCATCATTTCCTCTTCTACAAAATGCTTGAGAATCCCGCTTTCATAAGAATAGTGTATTAGGGACATTTTGTCTTGCATCAGTTTTTAGAACAATTCTACATTAAGTATGATATTTTATCTTTGTGTGTATTCTCTATTATGTTAAAAAAAAATAATGTTTTTTGAGATTAGTCCAAATTCAGTATCTCATTGAATTCATTCTTGACATAGGTTGAAATAAGAGCAGTTTTTAGATAATCTGATTTAACTGTTTCCTATATCTAAGGTGGAAATCTGGGGTACTGAGAGCTGTTCCTGCAGTTGGGTTTACTTAGGGGTCCTTTTGCCTATATAAGGACCACATGTATCTGGTGAAATATCCAATATTAATCATACCAGAAGGGGTGGGTTGAAATCATACTGCAAAGTCTAGAATGATGCTTTGGTGCCACTGAGAAAATGTGTTAGAATTTAAAAGGAGAGGTGGGTTTTTAAAGTCTTTTCCTAAAACATTTTTTTTTTTCCATTTCAAATCTAAATTCATACTGGTATTTTTTTTCCATTTTTATGTTATGACTTATCTTAATCTGGTAAGTGTGTATACGGATATAGCTGTAAAGCTAAACTGTGGCCCAGACCACAGAGAGTAGACTCTGCTTCTTTCATTTGCCCTTGAATTCTCATTATTTCGATTTGCCTCTAATTAGGCCTTGACATTGTAGCTTTATGTATATAAGAATCCCTAAAGTGTTTTTGATTGGTGTAGAGTATGAACTTGAATTATTTGCTTTTCAGGTAATGTGACTAATGATAGTTCCATCCCTTAGCCCATCAATACTCTGAATAAGGAATAATGATAATAGAACATTGGAACAATATAATAGCTTGTTTAACAGAATCACTGATATTTTTGTATTGGATAGATGAAATTAAAAAAAAATTTTTTTTTTTTTAAGGTTGTGAGAGAACTAGTCAAATACACAGATCATTTTAGAATCTTGGCTCTTAGTGCCACACCAGGTAGTGATATAAAGGTAAGTAAAATGTCTTTCCATTTATTAACAGTTAAGAATATAAGAACTTTTGTATGGGGCCAGATCAGTTTGTCATTCTAGTATTTAGTTTGACATCAAGACTGCATTTCGTAAACATGCCTACCTTGGTTGGAGGAGTTTTTTTCTACATTAGTAGTTTTCAGATGTGAGTGTGCATAAGAAACCTAAAGTAGTTTGTTAAAAGTACTAAATTCGTACATAGTATAAGTGGTTTTTAAATTGTTTATATTTTCAGGGTTCTTTTAAAGTTTTATTTTGAGGGGCACCTGGGTGCCTCAGTTGGTTAAACAACTGACTTTGGCTCAGGTCATGATCTCACATTTCATGAGTTTGAGTCCCATGTTGGGCTTTGTGCTGACAGCTCAGAGCTGGTCGCCTGCTTCAGATACTATGTTTCTCTCTTCCTCTGATCCTCTCCTGCTTGTGCTCTGTCTCTTTCTCAAAAATAAACGAACATTAAAAAAAAATTTTTTTTAAATAAAGTCTGAGATAACTTAGATTTACAGGAAATTTGCAAAAATTGTAATCTCTATCCTTTGCTCAGCTTCCCTTAATGTTAACATAGAACCATAATAAAATTGATAAAACCGGAAAATTAACATTGGTACAATACTAGTAACTACTCTGTAGACCTTGCTTGAATTTGTCACTTTACCCACCACTGTTCTTTTCAGTTCCAGGGTCTGTCTGGTCCAGGATCTCATGTTGCATTTAGTTGTCATGTGTCAGTCCTTCCTATCTGTGATTGCTCCTCAGTATTTTCTTGTCTTCCATGACCTTGATGCTTTTAAGAGTAAATGCCAGGGGCACCTGGGTGACTCAGTTGGTTAGGCATCTGACTCTTGATTTCTGACTTAGGTCATAATCTCATGATTCATGGGATCAAACCCCTCGTAGGGCTCCATACTAAGCATTGAGTCTGTTTGGGATTCTCTCTCTCTCTCTTTCTTTCTTTCCCTTTCTCCCCCTCTTCCCCACTTGCATGCTCTCTCTAAAAAAAAAAAAAAAAAAAAAAAAAACTAAAAAAAAAAAAAAAAAAAAAA
>NW_026057582.1:52614484-52615039 GCF_023721935.1 Panthera uncia | reverse complement strand
AAAAAAAAAAAAAAAAAAAAAAAAGACCTAAACATTAAAAAAAAAAAAAAAAAAAGTAGCTGCCAGTTATTTTGTAGAATATTCCTCAGTTTGGGTGTGTCTGATGTTTTCTAATGAAAACATTGGAGTGAGGTTATGCCTTTTTGGCAAGAATACTTCAGAAGTGATACCGTACCTTTCTTAGGGCATGGTATCAGAGAATACATGATGTTGATTTGTCTTACGGCTGTTGCTGTTAATTTTGACTTGGTTAAAGTGATGTCTTCCCAGTTTCTGCATTTTAGAATTACTGTTATCCTCTCTGTTTTCCAATGATGGTTCTTGCTTGCAATAGCAATTTCTGTGGTATTTTCCTAATCATTGTTTCCTTTCTCTCATTTCTTTTACATTTGTTACTGTGAATTCTTTTGTAGTGAAAAGCTATTTCTTCTCTCCAATTTATTCAATTCTTTGTATCAATATGGACTAATAGATATTTATTTTAGTGAAAAGCTATTTCTTCTCTCCAATTTATTCAATTCTTTGTATCAATATGGACTAATAGATATTTATTTT